>NC_057806.1:398621253-398672424 GCF_018294505.1 Triticum aestivum | reverse complement strand
AGGGGACAAAGGGCGGCGGGGGAGTCCGAGCCGGACTCCTCGCGTCGGGCGGCGGCGGCGCGGCCGGTCTCCTGGTAGGAGATGGCGCGCGGGAGGGGACGGGCCGGCAGCTGGGCTTCGGCCCAGTTAGCCTGCGCCTTTTTTTAACAAATAATTCTGCCGAAACTAAAAAAATCCTAGAAAATAGAATAAAAATCTAAAATGCCAAAACAAATTTTCGTCGTCTAAATAAAATATTTAGAACGAGATGAACATTTTCTTGGCCCTAAAATGCAATTTTGAAATTGTGCAATTTTTCTAATGCAAACAAAATTGCAAAAATAATCCAAATAAAAACAAACATTGATTTTATTATTTTTCCTTCAATATTTCATTTATTTTGGAGAAGTCATATTATCTCCTCTCATATATTTTTAATATGAAATATTGTCAGAGAGAAAAATAATTAAAACCAAAAATCCTCGTTTCAAAATTTGATAAAATCAAATTTAAAAATTGGGGAAATCCCCAACTCTCTCCGAGGGTCCTTGAGTTGCTTAGGATTTCGAGGATCGCGAGACGAAATGCAATAAAACATGATATGCAAGAATGATCTATGTATAACATTCCAAATTGAAAATTTGGGATGTTACACGGACAATAGAGCAGGACATATACCAGATCGATGTACGGATCGCGAGGACGTGCCCCGACACATGACGACGGCTGTCTATTTGGACGTGACAAGACTAGTCATGCGCGGGCCGAAAACCGCAGACGGACTCCATCGGAGCTACGTCGCGATGTGGCCCGATATAGAGGCGCCGCACACCCTCTTTGCTTCACTGACAAAGTAATGGAGCACGAATTCCCAGAAGGGTTTATACCCGTGAATATTGAATCATATAATGGAACAACTGATCCCGCTGTGTGGATTGAGAATTTTCTTCTCCATATCCATATGGCCCGCGGAGATGACCTCCACGCCATCAAATACCTTTTGTTAAAACTCAGAGGGCCAGCTTGGCACTGGTTAAACAGTCTGCCCGAAAACTCTATTGGCAGCTGGGAGGATTTGGAAGATGCCTTCCGCGACAACTTCCAAGGTACAGATGTCCGGCCACCAGATGCCGATGACTTAAGCTATATAGTTCAACAGCCCAGAGAGTCAGCCAGGAAATTCTGGACTAGGTTCCTGATACGTCTCCAACGTATCTATAATTTATGAAGTATTCATGCTATTATATTATCTGTTTTGGATGCTTATGGGATTTACTAAACACTTTTATATTATTTTTGGGACCAACCTATTAACGGGAGGCCCAACCCAAATTGCTGTTTTCTTGCCTATTTCAGTGTTTCGAAGAAACGGAATATGAAACGGAGTCCAAACAGAATGAAACCTTCGGGAGAGTTATTTTTGGAATGGAAGCAATCCAGCAGACTTGGAGTAGATGTCAGGGAAGCTTCGAGGAAGCCACGAGGCAGGGAGGCGTGCCCTACCCCCTTGGGTGCGCCCCCACCCTCGTGGGCCCCTCGTGGCTCCCCTGACCGACTTCTTTCGCCTGTATATGTCCATATACCCTAAAAATATCGGGGAGCGGAATAGATCGGGAGTTCCGCCGCCAGAAGCCTCCGTTGCCACCGGAAACCAATCTAGACCCGTTCCGGCACCCTGCCGGAGGGGGGATCCTTCTCCGGTGGCCATCTTCATCATCCCGGCGCTCTCCATGACAAGGAGGGAGTAGTTCACCCTCGGGGCTGAGGGTATGTACCAGTAGCTATGTGTTTGATCTCTCTCTCTCTCGTGTTCTTGAGGTGGTACGATCTTGATGTATCGCGAGCTTTGCTATTATAGTTGGATCTTATGATGTTTCTCCCCCTCTACTCTCTCGTAATGGATTGAGTTTTCCCTTTGAAGTTATATTATCGGATTGAGTCTTTAAGGATTTGAGAACACCTGATGTATGTCTTGCATGTGCTTATCTGTGGTGACAATGGGATATCACGTGATCCACTTGATGTATGTTTTGGTGATCAACTTGCGAGTTCCATGAACTTATGCATAGGTGTTGGCACACGTTTTCGTCTTGACTCTCCGGCAGAAACTTTGGGGCACTCTTTGAAGTACTTTGTGTTGGTTGATTAGATGAATATGAGATTGTTTGATGCATATCATATAATCATACCCACGGATACTTGAGGTGACATTGGAGTATCTAGGTGACATTAGGGTTTTGGTTGATATGTGTCTTAAGGTGTTATTCTAGTATGAACTCCTGAATAGATCGATCCGAAAGAACAACTTTAAGGTGGTTTCGTACCCTACAATAATCTCTTCGTTTGTTCTCCGCTATTAGTGACTTTGGACTGACTCTTTGTTGCATGTTGAGGGATAGTTATATGACCCAATTATGTTATTATTGTTGAGAGAACTTGCACTAGTGAAAGTATGAACCCTAGGCCTTGTTTCCTAGCATTGCAATTCCATTTACGCTCACTTTTATTACTTGTTACCTTTCTGTTTTTATAATTTCAGATTACAAAAACCTATATTTACCATCCATATTGCACTTGTATCACCATCTCTTCGCCGAACTAGTGCACCTATACAATTTAGCATTGTATTGGGTGTGTTGGGGACACAAGAGACTCTTTGTTATTTGGTTGCAGGGTTGCTTGAGAGAGACCATCTTCATCCTATGCCTCCCACAGATTGATAAACCTTAGGTCATCCACTTGAGGGAAATTTGCTATTGTCCTACAAACCTCTGCACTTGGAGACCCAACAACGTCTAAAAGAAGAAGGTTGCGTAGTAGACATCGAGCTCTTTTCTAGCACCGTTGCCGGGGAGGTTAGCGCTTGAAGGTATATCTTTAGATCTTGCAATCGAATCTTTTAGTTTCTTGTTTTATCACTAGTTTAGTCTATAAAAGAAAATTACAAAAAATGGAATTGAGTTTGCCTCATACGCTTCATCTTTTTAATATTTTTTGTGAGAATGATGGAAAGGAAAATTGTGCTCAAGTACTAGAAGAAGAAGTCTATAAAATATTTGGCACTAAATCTTTGAATGATGAGCATGATTGCAATGTTGTTAGTATGAACTCCTTGAATATCCATAGTACTAATGATGATTGCACTAGTCATGATGAAAATGTCTCTTATATGCATGTCAACTTTTGTGGAGTGCATAGAGTTTGCAAGTACACACCAAATAAGGAAGATAGATTTTGCAAGAGGCATAAGTATTTGGATGATCTCAAATGCAAATTGTTTCATGATCGTATCGTGTCCAAATATTGTGATGATTTGATTTCCCATGCACATCATAATGAACTTAGTTTGCTTTTGGGTTATGAAGAAATGAAACGTATAACTAAGCATATTCCAGAATATAACCTTGATAAATTCCTCGATATTGATCTAGAAGAAATTTTTATGTATTGTGCGGTGAATTGCATTGAAAATCCTTATATTGCCAATTACATAAAGAAAAGAAAACAAATAGAGGATGAAGAGAATAGTAATGAAAGGGAAGAGGCTTCCCAATACCATCCTATTATTTCTTATGATGAATCAGGTAACGAGGAGGAGCCTTCTAAGGAGATGCAAAAAGAGGATTGAGCCCGCACATAATGTGAAGAAGAAAAAGAAAATACGGAGAAGCAAAGGTAAAAATGTATCCCTCTCAAATAATGTTACTCCTATTACTCATTGTGATGATGATAATTGTTATACTATTGGTGCTATCCATACTATTAATGATGAGAGTGATTATGCTTATGATTTGAAAAGGCCCAAGCTTGGGTATGCTATGTTTGATGAGAATAACATGTTTGAGAATATATTTGCTGAAATTAATGTTTGTCCCAAGCTTGGGGATGCTATGTTTAATGAATATGATATTTTTAGCCTCCCAAGTTTTGATATGCAAATTTGTTATGATGATAGCATGCCCCCTACTTATGATGATTATATTGATGAAAGTGGGTTTGGAAGAGTGTCAACTCTAGGAAGTAATGATCCCACTATTTTGGAGGGTGTTGAATCTTATTGTGATAATTATGAAAGTGGATTTGGAGAGGTCATGACTTTAATTAGTAATGATTCCACTATCTTGGAAGAGGTTTCAATCGATTATGATGAGAACGAAGTTGCTACTTATGATGATTATTGTGATGATACTTATGCTATAAAAAGTAGTGATGATTATATTTATAAAACTTGTCATGATTATGATTACCCTTTTTCTGAAAATTACTCCTTTAATGTGGAAACAATTTAGAGTATTCGAGTTTCTTATGATACTCCCACTATTCCAAATGAGAAGAATTTTGCTTATGTGGAGAGTAATAAAATTTCTATGCTTGTAGATCATGAAAAGAATGATTTAGGTGATAGTTATATTGTTGAATTCATTCATGATGCTACTGAAAATTATTATGAGGGAGGAACATATGCTTGTAGGAATTGCAATAATATCAAGTTTCCTCTCTATGTGCTTAAAGTTTTAAAGTTATACTTGTTTTGCCTTCCTATGCTAGTTGATTATTGTTCCCATAAATGGTTTGCTCACAAAATACATATTCATAGGAAGTGTGTTAGACTTAAATGTGATAGTCATATTCTTCATGATGCTCTCTTTATGTTTCAATTCTTATCTTTTATGTGAGCATCATTGAAATCATCATGCCTAGCTAGGGGCGTTAAACGATAGCGCTTGTTGGGAGGCAACCCAATTTTATTTTTGTTCTTTGCTTTTTGCTCCTGTTTAGTAATAAATAATTCATCTAGCCTCTGTTTAGATGTGGTTTTATGCTTTTAATTAGTGTTTGTTCCAAGTAGAATCTTTGGGAAGACTTGGGGAAAGTCTTTGCGATCCTGCTGTATAAAACAGAAACTTTAGCGCTCACGAGATTTGCTGCCATTTTTTAATGGAGAGTGATATTTAGTTAATTTTTTTTGAAGATGATTAATAGATAAATTCCTCACGTCCAGAAATTTATTTTAGAATTTTTGGGGTTACATAAGTATTTGAAACCTACAGATTACCACAGACTGTTCTGTTTTTGACAGAATCTGTTTTCGTGTGTTGTTTGCTTATTTTGATGAATCTATGGCTAGTAATAGAGTTTATGAACCATAGAAAAATTGTAATACAGTAGGTTTAAAACCAATATAAATAAAGAATGAGTTCATTACAGTACCTTGAAGTGGTGGGTTGTTTTCTTTTACTAACGGAGCTCACAAGTTTTCTGTTAAGTTTTGTGTTGTCAAGTTTTCAAGTTTTTGGTAAAGATTCGATGTATTATGGAATAAGGAGTGGCAAGATACTAAGCTTCGGGATGCCCAAGGCACCCCAAGGTAATATTCAAGGACAACCAAGAGCCTAAGCTTTGGGATTCCCCGAAAGGCATCCCCTCTTTCGTCTTCGTTCATCGGTAACTTTACTTGGGGCTATATTTTTATTCACCACATGATATGTGTTTTGCTTGGAGCGTCAATTTATTTTGTTAGGATTTGCTTGCTGTTATTTATAAAAATGGTTTGCATCTTTTATTTCAATAAAAGTGGCATTTATAGCCTTTACTATGCCTATTTTACATGCCTACATGTTGCTGTTTGAAAAAAGAAAGTTTACCGCTGTTGCAAAAATTCCCTAGAAAAGTTAGGATGTGATAAAATGTTGAAACCTTTTGCATAATAAGCTATGATAAATTTACTACAGTGGTAATTTTCTTTCATAATTTTTGGAGCTAGGGAAGTATGGATCTTGCTGCATTCTTCACAGACTGTCCTGTTTAGGTAGATTGCTGTTATGTTTGCATATGTTTGCTTGTTTAATGATTCTATTTGAGGATAGGACTATTAAATATGCGGAGGCATTTAGTATGCAATGTTGATTAATAATTTTAGTGATTTGCTACAGAAGAGTATGGTAAGGTTTTTGCATTGGTTTATACTAATTTATCTCACGTGTCCTTGTTGAGTTTTGTGTGGATGAAGCTTTTGAGATTTAGGGAGACCGTGATATGAGAGGAATTAAGGAGACACAAAAGCTCAAGCTTGGGGATGCCCAAGGCATCCCAAGATAATATTTCAAGAAGTCTCAAGCGTCTAAGCTTGGGGATGCCCCGGTTGGCATCCCACCTTTTTTCTTCAACAACTATCAGTTAGTATCGATTGATCCTAAGTTTTTGCTTCTTCACATGATGTTTGCTATTCTTAGATGTCATTTTATTTTATTTTACTTGCTGTTTGAATAAAGTATCAAGATATGAAATTATTAAATGGGAGAGTCTTCACATAGCTAAATAATTATTTAACTACTCATTGATCTTCACCTATATCTTTCAGAGTAGTTTGTTATTCATTCACGTGCTTCACATATATCCTATGGGTAAATGGTTGAATGAATTGAATATAATAAATCTTAAATTTTATATGTTTCATTTGCTTATCCCATGGGGAGTAATGACTTCACATATAAGAAGTAGAGGTGGTAAATTTATTGAAGGTTAGCAAACATTGTATTGGTCACTTGAACAATTCATGAAAGAATATTGAGGGAAGATAGATTTCACATATAAATATACTATCTTGGACATCTTTTGTAATTGTGAGCACTCATTAAAATATGACATGTTAAAAGGTTGATGTTGGACAAGGAAGACAACATAATGGGTTATGTTTTCTTATATCTGAAATAAAGTAATATTGTCATGGATCATTCAACATGCTGAGCTTGCCTTTCCCCCTCATGCTAGCCAAATTCTGTGCACCAAGTAGAGATACTACTTGTGCTTCCAAACATCCCTTAAACCAGTATTACCATGAGAGTCCACCATAGCTACCTATGGATTGAGTAAGATCCTTCAAGTAAGTTGTCATCGGTGCATGCAATAAAAATTGCTCTCTAAATATGTATGATCTATTAGTGCGGAGAAAATAAGCTTTACGATCTTATGATGGGGAAGTAATAAAAGCGACGGACTGCATAATAAAGGTCCCTATCACAAGTGGCAATATAAAGTGACGTTCTCTCGCATTAAGATTTTATGCATCCAACTATAAAAGCGCATGACAACCTCTACTTCCCTCTACGAAGGGCCTATCTTTTATTCTTGCCTTATACCTTATGCAAGAGTCATGGTGATCTTCACCGTTCTTTTTTACATTTTATCCTTTGGCAAGCACATTGTGTTGGAAAGATCCTGATATATATATATATAATTGGATGTAAGGCATCATGAACTATTATTGTTGACATTACCCTTGAGGTAAAAGGTTGGGAGGCGAATCTATAAGCCCCTATCTTTCTCTGTGTCTGATTAAAACTTTGAACCCATAAATATCACATGAGTGTTAGCAATTGTGAAAGACTAAATGATAGTTGAGTATGTGAAGTTTGCTGAATCAAAGCTCTCACATAGACCCTTCCTGAAAATAAGATGAATTGTAATTGTTTGATGACTACTAACACGGTTTGTTACTCTTCAAGAAAGTTTATAATCTATACTTTAACATGTGAATAGCTTGTTACTTGATCATGAGAAGTCCTATGAGTTGAGCTACTGTTATGATATATAATGATGCTAGAAAAGGTGGCTGAAATTACCATTGATCAAACTTGTGCACCTTCTAGCATTCACACTTCATAAATTCTTTCTTTTATCATTTACCTACTCGAGGACGAGCGGGAATTAAGCTTTGGAATGCTGATACGTCTCCAACGTATCTATAATTTATGAAGTATTCATGCTATTATATTATCTATTTTGGATGTTTATGGGCTTTACTAAACGCTTTTATATTATTTTTGGGACTAACCTATTAACCGGAGGCCCATCCGAAATTGATGTTTTCTTGCCTATTTCAGTGTTTTGAAGAAAAGGAATATCAAACTGATTCAAAATGGAATGAAACCTTTGGGAGAGTTATTTTTGGAACGGAAGCAATACAGGAGACTTGGCGTAGACGTCAGGGAAGCTTCGAGGAAGCCACGAGGCAGGGAGGTGCGCCCTACCCCCTGGGTGCGCCCCCACCCTCATGGGCCCCTTGTGGCTCCCCTGACCGACTTCTTTCGCCTATATATGTCCATATACCCCTAAAACATCGGGGAGCAGAATACATCGGGAGTTCCGCCGCTAGAAGCCTCCAGTGGCCATCTTCATCATCCCGGCGCTCTCCATGATGAGGAGGGAGTAGTTCACCCTCGGGGCTGAGGGTATGTACCAGTAGCTATGTGTTTGATCTCTATGTCTCTCTCATGTTCTTGAGGTGGTACGATCTTGATGTATCGCGAGCTTTGCTATTATAGTTGGATCTTATGATGTTTCTCCCCCTCTACTCTCTTGTAATGGATTGAGTTTTCCCTTTGAAGTTATCTGATCAGATTGAGTCTTTAAGGATTTGAGAACACTTAATGTATTTCTTGCATGTGCTTATCTGTGCTGACAATGGTATATCATGTGATCCACTTGATGTATGTTTTGGTGATCAACTTGCGAGTTCCGTGAACTTATGCATAGGGGTTGGCACACGTTTTCGTCTTGACTCTCCGGTAGAAACTTTGGGGCACTCTTTGAAGTACTTTGTGTTGGTTGAATAGATGAATCTGAGATTGTTTGATGCATATCGTATAATCATACCCACGGATACTTGAGGTGACATTGGAGTATCTAGGTGACATTAGGGTTTTGGTTGATATATGTCTTAAGGTGTTATTCTAGTACGAACTCTTGAATAGATCGATCCGAAAGAATAACTTTGAGGTGGTTTCGTACCCTACAATAACTTTGGAGTGATTCTTTGTTGCATGTTGAGGGATAATTATATGATCCAATTATGTTATTATTGTTGAGAGAACTTGCACTAGTGAAAGTATGAACCCTAGGCCTTGTTTCCTAGCATTGCAATACCGTTTACGCTCACTTTTATTACTTGTTACCTTGCTGTTTTTATAATTTCAGATTACAAAAACCTATATCTACCATCCATATTGCACTTGTATCACCATCTCTTCGCCGAACTAGTGCACCTATACAATTTACCATTGTATTGGATGTGTTGGGGTCACAAGAGACTCTTTGTTATTTAGTTGCAGGGTTGCTTGAGAGAGACCATCTTCATCCTATGCCTCCCACGGATTGATAAACCTTAGGTCATCCACTTGAGGGAAATTTGCTACTGTCCTACAAACCTCTACACTTGGAGGCCCAACAACGTCTACAAGAACAAGGTTGCGTAGTAGACATCAGTTCCTAACCAAAAAGAACCCGATCGTCGACTATCCATATGCCAAAGCCCTAGCGGCCTCTAAACATAGCATCCGCAACGAATGGCTTGCCCGCCACCTCGGCTAAAAAAAGACGAAGTCCATGGCAGCCCTCACGGCAGTTATGACCCGCTTTTGTGTGGGTGAAGATAGTTGCCTGGCCTGTAGCAAAAACAATGCAAGCAACGGCGGCACCTTTGAAGCTAGACATATCAACGACAAATCCCGACACAACAGACACAAGCGTCGAAACAACAATGACAACACCGATGATACGATGGTCAATGCCGGATTCAGTGGCTCTAAGTCCGGTCAGCGGAAGAAGCCGTTCAAAAAGAACAATTCAGGCTCATCCAGCCTGGACCACATACTCGATCGTCCGTGCCAGATCCATGGCACCCTAGACAAACCACCCAATCATACCAACAGAGATTGTTGGGTTTTTAAACAGGTCGGCAAGTTAAATGCCGAAAGCAAGGAGAAGGGATCGCAAAGTGAGGACGATGACGAGGAGCCCCGGCCACCGAACACAGGGGGGCAGAAGAAGTTTCCCCCTCAGGTCAAAACGGTGAACATGATATACGTTACCCACATCGCCAAGAGGGAGTGCAAGCGCGTGCTCAGAGACGTCTACGCGATAGAGCCATTCGCCCCAAAGTTTAATCCATTGTCATCATCCCCGATCACTTTCGATCATCGGGACCATCCGACCAGTATCCGTCACGGCGGTTCAGCCACACTGGTCCTGGACCCAATAATTGATGGGTTCCACCTGACACGAGTCCTGATGGACGGTGGCAGTAGCCTCAACCTGCTCTATCAGGATACATTGCGCAAAATGGGCATTAATCCATCACGGATTAAGCCCACAAAGACTACCTTTAAAGGAGTCATACCAGGTATAGAGGCCCACTGTATGGGCTCAATCACACTAGAGGTTATCTTCGGATCTCCGGACAACTTCGGAAGCGAGGAGTTAATCTTCGATATCGTCCCTTTTCGCAGCGGTTATCATGCACTGCTTGGACGAACCGCATTTGCTCGATTCAACATAGTGCCACACTACGCTTATCTCAAGCTCAAGATACCCGGACCACGCGGCGTCACAACAGTTAATGGAAACACGGAACGGTCCCTCCGCACCGAGGAGCACACCGCTGTCTAGCAGCAGAAGTTCAGAGTTGCCTTTTCAAGCAGAACCTTAATTCGGCGGCCGAGCTCCTAGACACTGTCAAGAGAGTCCAGACTATTCTGCAGCAGGACAGCTCGGCTCGTCCAGAGCTCGACTAGCAATTCGGCCTTCGTCCCAGTCCCGACCAAGTGGCGGAAATTGTACCACACGTACATAACTATGCACTCAAAATACCATGTGCATGGATGGAGGCATAACTAGCTTGTGATCCACAACACGGCTCGACCGCCTCGGACACACGTACTTTCACTGTTTCCTTTTTTCTACTTTTCATGTTTCTTTTTCACAGGCCTTCCCTGACGGCTTGACCATCGGTTCTTTTCGAAGGATAAATACACCAAGGCGACAAGAAGCATGGACGTACTGAGGAATTTTTAGGTGGTTTCTTTAACAACCCCTTTTACTGTTTTCATGACCCACACGCAGCTCTCCCTTGGTTAAGGCATATCAAATAGCCTTCTCCTTATTGCACTACTTGTATAACTGCGCTTTAACGCACTAATGAAATGATAATGGAAATAGTTTACGGCCCAAATTTTACGGCTTTAGCTTACTACCCTTTCTTCTTTTTCTTTCTTGATAACTTTATCAAATAGCACCTGTACACTTTGGTACGTTTCAATTTGCCAGGGGCTTCATAGCGCCCCACAACATGACAACAAAGTCCGAACACTTTTTACAGTATAGTTCGGCACCCCGAATTTAGCACTATATGCATTGGCTCCGAATCATGTCTTTGGTCAATAGTTGGATTTCCCGGCTCCTGTGCTTGCTACCTTACGTTCCGTTATATCGGCTAGGGTAGTAAAGGGAAAACTACTGCGATTGTGCCCTGGTTTACCCTGAGGAGCACCTCAGTAGAGAAAGCCGAAAACTGATTGTCATGATGTGGCGAGAGCCGATCAGCTCTTCGAAGGTCTCAAATCTTTAGAGATTTTTTCCGCATTACCCGAGGGATCGGTACTTACCCGATCATGTGTTTACAGCATCCTAGTTCAGATACTAGGGGCTGCGCCTATATTATTATTGTCAAACTCCTATGGCTATGTGAGGGTGCTAAAGCCGCATAGTCCGATTGCCTGGTTCATCGCGCTAAACACCTCCTTCAAGGACCAAACAATTGGATCAAGAGTGTTTAGATTACATCCCGAACAGCCTCGTACTACATATGTGGGGGCAGAAGCCGACGACTGGCCAACTCTCAGATTTCATACAACACGGCCGCACAGGAGGTGAAACTTTTTAAATAACAAACATTATATTACATAACAACTTTGTTTCATCATACAAGGCAGAGACAACATGAATGTATTCATTCAAAAATAATGTCTTGCGCACATTGCGTCGCCACAATACGAGACCCCTCCAGGACGTCTTCAAAATACCGCTCGGGCGTGCAGTGCTCCTTGCCCTCTGGCGGTCCCCCGTTCGTAAGCTTGACGGCGTCCATCTTCGCCCACCACACCTTGACGCGGGCGAAGGCCATGCGCGCACCCTCGATGCAGACCGACCGCTTCATGATGTCGAGCCGAGGGCAGGCATTCACCAGCCGCTTCACGAGCCCGAAGTAGCTGCCGAGTATAGCTTCAGCAGGCCACAACCGGATTATTAAATCCTTCATGGCCAGTTCGGCCACTCTATGCAGCTCGACCAACTGTTTTAGCTGATCGCTAAAGGGCACTAGATGTTCTAGCGCAAGATATTGCGACCAGAACAGCTTCTCCGCAGAGCTCCCTTCTTCAGCTCGGAAGAACTCCGTAGCGTTAGACACATTGCGCGACAGATCTGCAAACGCCCCTGGAGAACTCCGAATCCGGGTTAGTAAGAGATACTTCTTCTTCACATATTTTCTTTGCATACTAAACGCCTTACCTGTCGCGATTTTCTTGGCATCCTAGATCTCCTGGAGGGCACCCTGGGCCTCAATCTGAGCCTCTTCCGCACTTTGGCGGGCCGTAGCGAGTTTGGCCTCTCGAGCCGAAACGTCGCACTCCAAGGATTCACATTTCTTCACCGCATCCTGGAGCTCTTGCTGGACCTCATCAAGCCGAGCCTCATGCTTCTCGCAGGCGGCTTTTTCCTTGGCAGCTTTCTCCTCGGCCTGGGCCAGGGCCTGTTTAAGGACCTCGACCTCGGTCGCCGCTCCTACACATATCATGGCACTACTATCAATATGCATTATTTATTCTTTCCGAATATACAACCAGTCAGTACATACCTTGCTTGTCTTCTAGCCGCTTCCATGCTTGGCCGAGCTCCTCCTCGGCCCGCTCCAGTCTCTACTTTAGTCCGGAGACTTTGACATTGTGTGAGGTCGCGGCCAGCAATGACGCCTGCTTATTCATATAAGACATATTTAGTTAGTTTCCTGTGAAAATAAATTGATCCTCTGTCCGGCTCTTCTTTCCGAATACCGGACAGTGTCTCAGGGGCTACTGTCTATATTGGGATTTTCTATTTTGTGTTGCTTACCTCAAAACCTGTCAGCAGGCCGCTGCAGGCTTCGGTTAGTCCGCTCTTGACGGACCGAACCCTCTCAATCACCGTACCCATAAGGATATGGTGTTCATCCACAATGGAAGCGCCTCGTAGCGCTTCTAGCAGATTATCCGGTGCCTCTGGTTGGACATAGGTCATCGGCGGAATAGGCACACCCCCTTCTTTCGAAGGAGGTTGTTCACTAGATTCCGGAGCCGTATAGGTATCCAGACTTGTATTCGGTTGGGGGCCGAACTGAGCAAAGCCCCCATCCCCAGTCGCCATGGGGGTCTGCTCCCCCATGTGTCCGACAGCTGAGGTTTCGCCCTCTGGCATCACCCCAGCGGCCTTCTGAACCTCTCCCTGGTCGGGTAAGGTCCTTTGGGACAACACCTCATCGTCGCTCTTGGCCGTGGGAGAGTGAGTGGTCGGTGGTGACTCGCTGGCCATCGCCTTCGAATCCAACGAACCTCTTGATGAGGATCGCAGGGAGCTATCGTGGGCCGGACTGCAATGGCATAAATTAACATATTCTATTATGAATCAAGAGAGGCCGGATGCATGGAGATATGCGGGTTTTCAGTACTTATGAAGCAGCTAGAGGCTTGTTTTGGGGGCGTCGCTCCGGGCTGCTGTCGACGTCCCACGCGGAGTTATCCGCAGGGGGGCCCTTCCCCCTCTTAGGCACCTCCGCCTCCAGATTTGTGGAGGCCGCCCTCTTCTTCCTCCCCCCATAAGGGGAGAGGTGCTTTCTTTGTCCTCTTCGTCATCGTCTTCGGCCGCGGAGGATAGAGTCTTGTCTTCGAACGACACGTCCGAAGCTCCCTTGCGGCGGAGGCCACTCCGAACCCCCTTGGCCTTCTTCTTGGCCTTTTTCTCCGGTGCCTTGTAGGGCGCTGGTACCAGCATCTTCGCCAGGAGCGGGATGACTGGTTCCTTGGGCAGCGGAGCCGAACATTGAATCCGCTCCGCCCTCTATGCCCATACCTGAAAACAAAATAAAGTTTAGATATCTTCCTTGAAACAAGCAAGTAGAGGATGCGTCTAGAGACGTGAAAGGCTTACCACATTGGCAGAATGGGTATTATCGTGCCCGTGGTCCGAGTCTATGGCTGGAGGCATATCATTGCCCTTAAAGAGCAACTTCCAGGCATCTTCGTGAGTGGTTCTGAAGAGCCTTTCCAAGGTATGGTGCTTCTTCGGGTCCAATTCCCATAAGGGGAAGCTTCGGCTTTGGCATGGGAGGATCCGGCGAACCAGCATCGACTGGATTACGTCGACGAGCTTGATGTCTTTATCCACCATGCTTTGAATGCGTGTTTGCAGCGCTATCAGCTCGTCCGATGAAGACCAATTTGGGCCCTTCTCTATGCAGGAGGTGAGCCACATTGGAGCCCCGGACTTGAATTTGGAAGCCGCGGCCCAGGTGGCATCGTGGGGCTCTGTGATATAGAACCACAGTTTCTGCCACTCCTTGAAGGTCTCCACAAAAGTACCCTTGGGCCATGTGACATTGGGCAGCTTCCTCATCATGGCGCCTCCGCACTCCGTGTGCTGGCCGTCCACCACCTTCGGCTTCACGTTGAAAATCTTGAGCCACAGTCCGAAGTGGGGTTGGATGCGGAGGAAGGCCTCACACACGACAATGAATGCCGAGATGTTGAGGAAACAATTCGGGACTAGGTCATGGAAGTCTAGCCCGTAATAGAACATAAGCCTGCGGATGAAAGGGTGGAGAGGGAACCCTAACCCGCGGACGAAATGAGGGATGAACACCACCCTCTCGTTGGGCTTCAGGGTGGGGATGATTTGCCCCTTGGCTGGAAGCCGGTGGGCAATTTCTTTCGCCAGATACCCGGCCTCCCGAAGCCTGGTGATGTCCTTCTCCCTAACGGAGGAGGCCATCCACTTGCCTTGCCCTCCAGATCCGGACATGGTTGAGTGCTTCCTTGAGGTGGAAAGAACGAGGACTTGGGCGCTGGAACTCGAGAATGGAAGGGCAAAGAAAGAGAGAAGGCATGGGTGAAGAAAAGGGAATCCTTATCTCCTTATAAAGGCAGTGAATATCAAGCGCCTCCCCACTCGCCTTAAAACTCACCTGTTCGTAAGGGCTGTGTAAATGGCACGGTTAGATTACCCACGCCTGTATTGATGAGAATCCCGCAATAAGGGGACATGATCTCTGCTTTGACAAGACGTGCCTATGAAAACCGCGTCTCGAAACGTGGAACGGCAGACAGAAAATGGTTCGAAATGATGATGACCAAGCAGACATGATGTCACATTACAAAAAGTTGTCAGCGGATTAGACTCGTGCACTATTATATTCTCTGCGGTTGTGTGTGGTACTTGTGTTGCAGATCCGGACATGTTCATTGCGTTCGAAGATTATCTTGGAGTATTCGGAAAGGGGAACCTACCTTGCAATGCCGAAGACAATCTGCGCATCGGACACCTGGTCATTGAAGCCTAGTTCAGGGGCTATTGAGGGAGTCCTGGACTAGGGGGTCCTCAGGCGTCCGACCTATTAGACATGGGCCGGACTGATGGGCTATGAAGATACAAAGACCGAAGACTCTACCCGTGTCCGGATGGGACTTTCCTTGGCGTGGATGGCAAGCTTGGCGTCCAAATATGAAGATTCCTTTCTTTGTAACCAACCTTATGTAACCCTAGATCCCTCCGGTGTCTATATAAACCGGAGGGCTAGGTCCATAGACATATATCCTCATAATCATAGTCAAACATGCTAGACATTTAGGGTTTAGCCATTACGATCTCGTGGTAGATCAACTCTTGTAATACTCATATTCATCAAGATCAATCAAGCAGGAAGTAGGGTATTACCTCCATAGAGAGGGCCCGAACCTAGGTAAACATTGTGTCCCTTGCCTCCTGTTACCATCGACCTTAGACGCACAGTTCGGGACCCCCTACCCGAGATCCACCGGTTTTGACACTGACAGGCGGTTCCTTCAATGGTCATTATTAATAATATGGAATATTTTTAGATCCAATATGATATTTGGAATCAGATGTCTTCTGATGAATACTTCACCACATTAATATTAGTAGCAAAAAGAAAAGAATGATCCTAACACATTGCTACTTCTTGAGCTTTCGTTGATTTTTCCCTTTAAGAGGAAAGGGTAATGCAGCAAAGTAGAGATAAGTATTTCCCTCAGTTAAGAACCAAGGTATCAATCTAGTAGGAGGTATAAGCAAGTCTCCAATATATGCACCTGCACAAACTAACACACACTTGCACACAATGTGAAAAAGGGTTGTCAATCCATTCACGGTCACTTGCAAGAGTAAGATCTAATAGAGATAGATATAAAAGATAAATAAAAGGCAAAATAAAGTGCAGCAAGGTATTTTTGAGGTTTGGCTTTACAGGTCAGAACATATGTTGGAAAATAGACCCGGGGGCCATAGGTTTCACTAGAGGCTTATCTCTCGAATAAAGCATACGGTGGGTAAACAAATTACTGTTGAGCAATTGACAGAAAAGCGCAAAGTTATCATGATATCTAAGGCAATGATCATGAATATAGGCATCACGTCTGTGACAACTAGACCGACTCCTGCCTGCATCTACTACTATTACTCCACACACTGATCGACTCCTGCATGCATCTGGAGTATTAAGTTCATAAAAAACAAAGTAACGCCTTAAGGAAGATGACATGATGTAGAGGGATAGATCCAATCAATATGGTAAAAAACCCATCTTTTTATCCTTAATGTCAACAATACAATATGTGCCTCTCTACCCCTACTATCACTGGGTGAGGACACCACAAAATTGAACCCATCACAAAGCACCTCTCCCATTGCAAGAAAAACAAAGCTAGTAGGCCAAACCAAATCGATAGATCGGAGAGAAATACAAAGCTATTTCTATCATGCATAAAAGAGTTCAGAGAAGACTCAAATAATATTCATAAATAATCTGATCATAAATCCACAATTCATTGGATCTAAACAAATGCACTGCAAAAGAAGATTACATCGAATAGATCTCCAAGAACATCAAGGAAAACATTGTATTGAAGATCAAAGAAAGAGAAGAATTCATCTAGCTACTAGCTATGGACCCGTAGGTCTGTGGTAAACTACTCACACATCATCGGAAGGGCGGCAAGGTTGGTGTAGAGGCCCTCTATGATCGAACCCCCCCTTCGGCGGAGTGCCAGAAAAGGCCCCAAGATGGGATCTCACGAGAACAGAAGCTTGCGGCAACGGAGAAGTATTTTTGGCGTGGCCTCTGGCGTAGGGGAAATATTTGAGGATTTATAGTGCTGGAGTTAGGAGAGCCACGAGGGGCCCACAAGCCTAGGGGCACCCCCCTAGGGCGTGTCCCTGGGGCTTGTGGCCTCCTCATTGGTATTCCGGCCTCCTCCCGAAGCTTCCTAGGTGTCTTGTCGTCCAAGAAAAATCATCATAAAGTTTCGTTCCGTTTGGACTCCGTTTGGTATTGATTTTCTATAAAAGTCAAAAACAAGGAAAAGAACAACAACTGGAACTGGGCACTAGGTTAATAGGTTAGTCCCAAAAAATGATATAAAATAGCATATAAATGCATATAAACATCCAAGATAGATAATGTAATAGCACGAAACAATAGAAAAATTATAGATATCTTGGAGACATATCACACATCTATCTTTCAACCAAACACATCTTATTACGCTATTGCATGCATGGATGCCCTATGGCTAGTTCTACAATGTCCGAGAGAGAGAGAGAGAGAGAGAGAGAGAGAGAGAGGAAGAGCACACATTTTTTTATAAGGGGCGGTTTATTACGTATTAAAAGGTTTAAGAATTACACTCGGTGTCTGCATAACTAAGCTGTGCACAACCAAATAAGGTCCTCTCATTAAAGCCAAAAATAAAAAATGGTGGAATACAAAGAAACATGTAGAGTCTGTATAACGCCTAAACCGGAGGGGGCCAATCCTAAGATCATCCTGTCACCCATTTTGGGTAAAAGTATCCCTCGTTGCAGACTCCAATTGTGTACACACCTCCATAAATAGGTCTCGATTCTCCAAGCGTTGTAGAGCGGACCATAAATGAAAAGTCTTGGTAAATCTATGGATAACCTGCATAAGAGAAGTACTTTTATTGTTAGAAACCTTATCATTTCTACATAGCCAAAGTGGCCAAATAACGACAAGAGCTCCCACCCTGATAAGAGTTCTAAACCCATGATCAATCCCATGTAACCGATTGCCAAATATATTAGCAATCCTACAAGGAGGATATAGGCCAGAAGCTATTTGCATGACCAGCCATATAGAACGAGCCAATTTGCATTGAAAGAACAAATGTCTTATTGTCTTATCATGCTGAGAAAATACACATTGCGTACTTACATGCCAACTCCTGTTAATAAGGTTACTTTTAGTAATAATGACTCCATGATGAAGATACCATGCAATGATTTTATTTTTAAGAGGTATCTTCATCTTTCAGATCTTCTTGTTATTATCAAATGGCACATCAGACTGGAGTAAAGCTCTATACATAGACTCCACTGAGAATTTTCCATTCCCACGTAGGTTCCATCGAAATACATTGGACCCATGTGACAATTGCACCATGGACAACCGTTGTAGCAGGATGTTCCATGATTGGAGTCCGAGTCCAATTAAATCTCTTCTGAACATCACACTGGGCAAAAATTATTCCAAAACCATAGTGATAATATCACCCTTGCGACGCACAATGTTGTATAGAGCTGAATATTGATTCCGGAGTGTGGCATTGCCTAGCCACTTATCCTCCCAAAGTATAATTTCCGAGTCATACTTAATCAAGGAGGATCCATAGCGAAATAAGTATTTCTTTGTAGCCATTAGACCCGCCCAAAAGTGGGAATCCCCAGGCTTATAGTATACTCGGGATACCGCCTTGTAACCCACATATTTTATTCTTAGGAGGGTTTGCCATACACCATATTCCGTCACTATCTTAAACAACCATTTTCCAAAGAGGGACCTATTCTTAAGCTGAAGGTCATGAATGTCAAACCTGCCTTGGTCTTTGGGACAGCAAACCACACTCCATTTAGCCAGCCAATATTTCGTTCTTTCGCTATCTCCTTGCCAAAAGAATCTTGATTGGAAGTAATACAATCTATGTAAAACTCCTTTTGGTAACTGGAAGAAGGAAATAATATATAGTACCATATTACTTAGGACTGAATTTATGAGGACCAACCTTCCACCGACAGATAGTAGTTTAACTTTCCATCTGCTTAATATTTTTTGTAGACTCTCCTCAACACGTTTCCATTCAACATTTGTGAGTCTCCGATAATGTATCGGTACCCCAAAATATGTGATCGGAAACTGGCCTAACATGCATCCGAATAGATTAGCGTACAGGCGGGCCTCGTCTTGAGCCTCGCCAAAGCAAAATAGTTCACTTTTATGAAAATTGATCTTAAGACCTAAGAGTTGCTCCAATGCTGATAAAATTAATTCCAGATTTCTCGCTTTCTCGAGGTCATGATCCATGAAGAGAATCATATCGTCAGCATATTGAAGGATAGAGGGACCACCATCAACTAGATGATTCACTACCCCATCCATCCAGCCATTAACCTTAGCATGCTCAATCATTACCGCTAACATAACCACCACTATACAAAATAACATGGCGAGAATGAGTCACCTTGTCGCAATCCTTTCTTTATTTGGAAATAGGCTAATGTCTTCATTGACTTTAATGCCCACATTACATCCAAAAACGAAACTATGGATCATATCGTGCCACTCTGCAGAAAATGCTTTAGTTCTGACAGTCTCTTTAAGAAAAGACCACTTGACTTTGTAATAAGCTTTTTCAAAGTCGATTTTAAGTACCACCCCATTTAACTTTTTTATGTATGTCGTGGACTGTTTCATGAAGGATAACAAATCCATCGCATAAAACCAGTCTGTGAAGGACGGACCACATGTTCAGCAACCGGATTTAGGCTAATCGTCGTAACTTTCATGAAGATTTTAAAACTAGCATTAAGGAGATAGATAGGTATATATTGTTGTATCCTTTCAGACTCATCAATCTTAGGTAATAAAATAATCTCACCAAAGTGAAATGATCTAGATGACGACTAGAGGGGGGGGGGTGAATAGGCGTTTTAAAACTTTTACAGATTTGGCTTTATCCTAATGCGGAATTAAACTAATGGATACTTTTCATGCAAAAATCCTAAATATGCTAGGCTCAACTAAGTGCACCAACAACCTATGCTAAACAAGATAGGCACTAAAATAAACTAGCAAGCAAAAACTATATCACAAGATGAGGAAATGTAGGAAGTACTAAGCAATTCAACTAGCACAAGATATATCAATATGAGCAAGTATGAATTGCGGAAAGTAAAGGGTGTGGGTATGAGATAACCACAAGTGAGTCGGAGATGCGGATTTATCCCGAAGTTCACACTCGTGAGAGTGCTAATCTCTGTTAGAGTGGTGCCAAAGCCAAAGCTCCGGGGCGTCACCAAGTGACTCACCGTATTCTCCTTCCGAGTCACCCCCAACGGATGAGCCTCGGTTCACTTGGGGTTGGTCTTGAAGGCGACCACCACACCTTTACAAACTTCTCCGGAGCACACCACAACCATGGAAGCTTCCGGAGGAACTTGACCACCTAGGCCACTTCAACACCCTTCCCCAGAGCACACCACAAAAGGAAGCTTCCGGGGGAACCTTGGCCACATAGGCCTCTTCACAATCTTCTCAATGCATCACCAAACCGTCTAGGAGGCGAAGCCTCCAAGAGTGATAAACTCATGGGCTCTCACTCGAACAAATCAATGCGGGGAGCTCAAACCAAAGCAACAAATGCAATGCAAGGTCAAGCAACAAATGCTCAACTCACTCTCTCAATATCACAAAATGCAACTCAAGAAAGTAGGGGATTGAAGAGAGGGGATGCAATGGAGGAAATCAACAAATGACTCCTAGATCCATCCACAAATCCCCCTTCACTTAGAGGGGAGATAAGGGTTTGGGAGAGGTGGTAAGAGGCTCAAAATGATGTTTAGAATGTGAATGAACAACCCACAAACTGGTGGGGAGGAAGGGCTCTTTTATAGCCAACTTCCAAAACTAGCCGTTGGGGCTCCAACGGACACTTCCTGGACTCCCCGTGCCCACGCGGTCCCGTGTGCATGGTACAAGCCCGTGTGCACGGGGCCCCGTGCCAACGGGGGTCAAAAACCTCGTGTCCACGAGGTACCCAGAACAGCCTGCAGCAGCCCACTAAAACTGTGATAACTTTGGCATACGGACTCCGAATTCGATGATCTTGGGCTCGTTTTGAAGCTATGGAAAAGCCCAAGGTCCTCACATAGAGAACCACCCAAGATCAACAAGAAATAATGATGCAATTAATGCAAAGGTTTGAGCTCTCTACATGCGACATGATCAAGCTACTTACCCGAGAGTCCCTCTTGATAGTACATCTATCAAACCTATAATCCAGTCTCCCTCCAAGCACCATGAGACCGGCAAAACTAGGAAAACCTAGCTAAGGTATACCTTTGCCTTGCATTTTCAACTTGAGCTTGGTGATGACTCCAATGCTTGTCTCAAGTTGGAATCCGTTTCTTGTCCACAACCACTTGGTGAAGATGCTTGAATTGCTTCCTCATATTGCAATGAGGGAAGCCCTAACTTAAGCCCATCTTCACATGAGCATTATCATGATGTGGACCACAAGCTTCAAAGCATATAACCTCCGGCTTCTCATCTTGCACTTGGACTCCTCGAACCCGATGACCATCACCACTTGATGTCATCCACACATAGGCTACTTGAGATCTTTCCTTTTGATGCAAGCCCATGAGAAACTCCTAACCCACATAGACATAACAAACACATAGCATGGGTTAGGTAACAAAGCACAATTCACAATTACTTACCATACCACTAGATCACTTGATCCCACGTGGTACAATGTTTGCGCTTTGAGTTGACCATCTAGATATAATCTTCGAGCTTCATCTTGGTCAACCAACATCTTTACTCCAAGCTCCATCTTGGTTTCTTGAAAGCCACAATGAACTCTTCATTTCCCTTCATTGCTTCAAGACGATATCACCAAAGACTCTTTCATGACCATATCAAGTTCCACTATGAATATCATCTTGATCACCACTTGCCCTTCTAAAAACTCCATCACAATCTCTTGAGAGGCATAATGAATTCTTCACTCTAGTTGCTTGCTTTAAGACTTGATCAACTGAAACCCAACACGTGAGCTCACCATGATCTTGTCTTGAATCATAACTTGAATTCTTCTCTTTGATTATTCTCTCAAACCCTTGATCCTTAAAAGTCCTCCATCATAATATCTTGAGAGGCACAATGAACTCTTCACTCTACTTGCTTGCTTCAAGACTTGATCAACCTAAACCCAACACATGAGCTCACCATGATCTTGTCTTGAAACCATAACTTGAATTCTTCTCTTTGATTATTCTCTCAAGCCCTTGATCCTTAAAAGCCCAAATATGTTAGTCTTAGAGATCCTCCAATGAACTCCACCATGAACATAATTAGATTAGGCATAGAAATCAATCTTGATGGATTCAGTAGAAGTACTCGAAGACCAACTTGAAACATCATTGGATATGGGATCTCGAGAGCCAACACCTAGGCCTCGTGATCACGGGGTATCCAGAGAGTTGACACTCGACCCCATGCGCATGGTACAAGCCCGTGTGCAAGGGGTATCCAGAGAAGGATACCACGAGGACTTCTTCAGATGCTTTCATGGAAGACTTCACAAAACAACCCAATGCACTTCAAGCATCACTATGGAACATATCTTAATATAAGATTCAATGCACTTGATGCTCCATAGGAATTGTCATTTAACTCCAAAGCATACAGCAAATATATCTTCATATATATGGACTTCATCCTTGATTCCATCCAATATCCTTGAGGCACCATCTATGGACAAAACCTTCAAATATATCTGATTGAGAAACATTAGTCCATAGAGATTGTCATTTAATTACCAAAACCACACTTAGGGGCTACATGCCCTTTCAATCTCCCCCATTTTGGTAATTGATGACAATCTCAACAAGAGGGTTGGGTTTATATAATGAATTTAAAACAAGTATGCAATCTATCCTAGAATAAATTGTATACTTGAGGTGGTTTTGATAGCCTCAAATATCACAAAGATAGTTGATGTTATCAAAACCGATTATACTAGCATCGGGATATTACACAAGAATGTGATGCTAGTAGAACCATAATATATAGAGCAAACTCCCCCACAATATATGCATGTGAAAGAACTCGGTGGAGTTTCCTCTATATACACATCGATGCAACAAGTAAGCACAACAAATGTATATATGCATGAATAACAGGAACCAACCCACTTCTCCTAAACCCTCTAAACTTCTCCCCCATTGGCAACAAGTGCCAAAATGGAAGAAAAATCTAGACAGCCAATATAGTATGGGTTCCTCCTTAATTTGTGCATTTCTCATATTGTGAGTGGAATCAAGTGCACATATCCAGTTATGAACAAACGAAGAAATTCACACTATGTTGAGGATCCATAGAATGCACCAAAAAGATATGTCATGAGAATCAAACATCCAAAGGATCAAAAGAACATATTTTGGACAAGGGATAATGGAGATATCCAATATGATAATCATGCTAAGCATGGGTCCAAAAATATATCAGAAAACCCATGAGTGCAAAGGTATAAGAAATACATACAAGCACTCACTCAACAAGTACTAATCATGCCATGATGCAACATACACAATGTTGACTCTAACTTAAATAAATGCGTGAAGGAAGTACTTGTTACCGGGAGAGAAATCATTGGTTCAAGGGTCCCTTGATCTAGTATGCAAACTTAAGGGACTTGATCTTGTTCTTGGATAGGTACATGATCTCCCATAGCATCTTGCTCTTGTGTTGGGGGTGATGACTTCCCTTGTGGTCGGTCCACAAGAGGGGCTCTTACTCCTTCTTCTTCTACATGGACAAGGGGTGTTTCTTGTGGAAGAATATGACCAATCCCCATTGTACTTGTAGCTTGGGAAGGAGCCTCATCACCTACAACACTTAAAACAAATTGCTCCGCATGGAAGACGTTATTCTCATCACACTCCACATTCATCGTTTCCTCAATACATCCCGTGGATTTATTGAGAATATAGTAAGTGTGGAACTTTGATGCATATCCAACAAAAAGACCCAAATTGTGTATAACCGGGTTTACATGGTGAGAATGCAACACTTACACCGAACCGGGTTTTCATTTATCTTCTCTCTCAAATCAAAGAATCAACCAAGCTTGGCTCTAATAATTTTCCATGGTGTCTCCACCTTCCTCATGAATAAGCCAAGCATCCAATGCTTCTCCAACGTACCTAAAACACATTAAGGTACAATTTGGTCCCCAAACTTATTGGGTCTGAAGTAGTTAGTCCAACCACAATACATAGGGAAAACTCCATATTAAATATGTGCAAAAGGATATGAACTTGAAGTTCATGCACACTTTTAATAATTAATGATTTGATGGAGTTTACCCTATATAGAGGGTCAAGTAGAGCAATCAAGGCATGAAAAGTTATATAAATAACTATGCATGCACATGCCTACCAAGATCCAAAGAGATAAAATTTGGACAAAAGAACGCTTAAACGAAGAATACTCCAAAAATAACATAAAGCATTCAAGTTATCCAAATTATATCAGTGACGAATCCACACAGGACCGCACAAAAAGTACAACATATGAACTAAGCAAAAACCAAAGAGCATATAGGATATACATTACACACATGCTCAAAGGCTTATCTCACTCAAGTAGACAAAAGATAGTACAAGCAGTGAGATAAGGCAAGTTGAAGCACAAGCCGAGAAGAAGATGATCATAAAATTCTACGACAAGAAGAAATACCAATTGGTATTTGGAATTAACACTCGGTGGTAGAATCCGAAGAAGCACAAGATCATAATCAACAACCACCCCGTGCGCACGGGGGTCAAAGGACCCCGTGCACACAGGGTATCCAGGGAGTTACATAGTACCCCATGCACACGGGGGTCAAAAGACCCCTTGCACATGGGGTACCCAGAGAGTTACGCAACACCCCGTGCGCACGGGGTATCCAGAACTTTTCTGGTAAAAATTTCTGGATACCACGGCAAGCACACAACAGAGGCAAATAACCACCTACAAGAGATAATTAATGGATACTCTGAGAATCTGAATTTCAAATTAGCTTGATATACCACATAGTGACTAGATAATATTGAGTATCAATTCTATGTAGTATTTCTCATATTCACATTTTGGGTTTGTGATGCGCACAAAACATAATACTCCCCCATAATGTGATGATCCATTAATATCTCGCAAGAGCCAAACAACATACAAATAAGGCTCAAGACAACAAGAAACACTATATGATGTGCAATGCAACCTACACATGTTAGATAACACAAATCAAGCATACTAGGAAGCACAACATATAAATGCACATGCTAGATACAAAACCTAAGCATGCAAGGGGCGAGTAACTTTCAGTGTAAGCAATAAAAATACAAGTTACCTCAAGGAGGAACATTGGATAGATAATATGAAGATAATCCACATGACTTGGCACGAACAAATAAATGGTGAATATTATTTTCTTCATGAACTAGCCAAATCTCCAATGTCCTCCACACACCTATTGATCAAGGTTGAGCTTGATGGTCCCAAACCAAGTTGGGTCCTAAGAAGTTATTCACAATAGGCTTGGCAACCCAAATGGCCTTTTCCATTTCCAACCACTTTGGGCGCCAACAAACTTGGCAAACAAATTGCCAACAACATCCTTCCTAAGCGAATAATGATCATTGACTAGAGGAGGCTTAGGGATGTTACCGTTGGGACAAGATGAAGATATGTGTCCCTTCTCACGACACATATAGCAACATGTGCTCCCCCTTCTCTTCTTCTTCTTCACTTTCTCAACTTGGGGAGCATTTCCTTGGTTCATTATTGATAGTGGCCTTTCTTCAGCTTGAGGTTGACCTTGAGATAGAACTTGAGGTTGACCTTGAGATTGAAATTGAGGCCGCTTCCCTTGTTGCTTCACATTTGAAGCCTTCTTATTCAATGGACAAGATCTCACATGGTGTCCAACATTATTGCACTTGAAGCATGTGATGTTGGTCGGATTCTTGACTTGGTCTTGTCCCTTATTCCTTTTCTTGGACTTCTTGTTGTTGGAGATGAAACCAAGTCCACCCATGTCATGAGGGGATTTTTGACCACTCAAAATATTGTTGAGAGTGGAATCTCCTTCATGACACATTTCCAAGTCTTTCTTCAAATTAGTGACTTGAGCCTTGAGATCTTTGTTTTCCTCTACAAGGTTAGTATCAACAAAAGTACTAGAGGAAGTAGAAACTTCATTATTAGAGCAACAAGGCAAGGAGAGCAATTCATCACAAGAATTGGCTATAATATGTTTAGATGAATTACTAGGACTAGCACATGTCAATAAATCATTTTGAGTAGATATAGTGCTAATGTCCACATGAGCCTCACGAGATGTTACCTTAGTCACAATAGCCTCATGAGCTAACTTTGGCCTTTCATGGGAGATTAGAAGGTCATCATGAGAGCCCGAGAGCTTTTCATGACTTTCTTATAATTTCCCATAATTGCTAGTTAGCAAAACAAGTTGAGCCCTTAGCTCAACATTCTCCTTCAATATAGATGCTTCACACGGAGTAGAGTTAGTAGCACAAGCATCATTGACAATATGAGAGGAGCTAGAAGAAACTAGAGACTTCACATGAGTAGCTTGAAGTTCCTCATAAGACTTAGAGAGTTTGGTGAGATCTACTTTGACATTCTTATAGACAAGGTCAAGGTGCTCAAAATACTCTCTAAGTTGATCATGAGCAACTTCAATCTCTTCTTTAGAAGATTCTAAGTCTCTAAGAGTTTCTAGAGCATCAAGAAGGTGACAATCAAGTTTGTCATTCTGTTCTTGTTCTTCGCGAAGTAAATCATTACACTTTCCAAAATGAGTGATAAGATATTTAAACATCTCATAAGTGTTCTTATTTGCCCCACGAAGAGAATTATCAATTTCATATATTTCTTGACTCATATCCCTATCACATTCGTCATCACTCTCATGAATATCATTACAAAGAGTAGATGATACCTCGGTATTACCTCTTGCCATGAGGCACATGTGAACATCGGAGGTTTATGATGATTCTTTTGGAGAGGGAGTTTCTTTATCATCAGGAGTAGGATGTCCGTGTCCATCCTCTTGACACTCATAGCATTTCATCTCCAACGAGGTGATGTCCTTCTTTGTTGCTCTAGCAATTTCCTCAATAATGGTGTGAGCACTATTTTCTCTTGTTTCCTCTACATGGTTAGTCAAACAACAACTAGAGGAAATGGAAGCATAGAGATCATGGAAACAAGGAGTATCAAGCATATCATCACAAAAAGTATTCAAGGAATCTCCAAATGATATGCATGGACTATCAACACAAGAATGTAAGTCATTTTTGCTAGATATGCTCAAGTCCATAGAATCTACAACACTAGCATGTATACATGAAAGATAATCAATGTTTAGCACAACATCATCATCACAAATAATATTTCCACTCACCATGTCATTACCTTGGGACATGCCATATGATGGTGAGGTGGAAGAAGTAGAAATTTCCAAGAACATGGATGAAGAAGCAATATGGAGTTCTTCATGATTTGAAGATGTGGAGAACTCCTCAATTAACTCCTCCGACATATGATGAATATCAACAAGATTGGACCCACCATATATTTCTTCAAGTTTGGTCCACATATCATGAGCCGTCACACAAGCCATTATTGACTCAAACACTTCGAGGGATATGGACCGGATTATGGCATTCTTAGCACCATACCCACAAAGCATATCATCATTTTCCTCATTAGTTGGAAAAAGGTCATCCTTCCACGGAGAAGCCCCTACAAGAACAATTCGCACAAAATTTGGACCCATGGTCCGGAAATGACAAAGCAAGTGATAGTTTGTGCCACTAAAACAAAAGGTGTCATCGTGCACTATACCACTAGTCAACATCTTTACTCTTTAGGAGGTGAAGCCGACCAAGGAAAGACCAAAGCTCTAATACCAATTGAAATGATCTAGATGACGACTAGAGGGGGGGGGGGTGAATAGGCGTTTTAAAACTTTTACGGATTTGGCTTTATCCTAATGCGGAATTAAACTAACGGATACTTTTCATGCACAAATCCTAAATATGCTAGGCTCAACTAAGTGCACCAACAACCTATGCTAAACAAGATAGGCACTAAAAGAAACTAGCAAGAAAAAACTATATCACAAGATGAGGAAATGTAGGAAGTACTAAGCAATTCAACTAGCACAAGATATATCAATATGAGCAAGTATGAATTGCGGAAAGTAAAGGGTGTGGGTATGAGATAACCACAAGTGAGTCAGAGACGCGGATTTATCCCAAAGTTCACACTCGTGAGAGTGCTAATCTCCGTTAGAGCGGTGCCAAAGCCAAAGCTCCGTGGTGTCACCAAGTGACTCACTGTATTCTCCTTCCGAGTCACCCCCAATGGATGAGCCTTGGTTCACTCGGGGTTGGTCTTGAAGGCGACCACCACACCTTTACAAACTTCTCTGGAGCACACCACAACCACGGAAGCTTCCGGAGGAACTTGACCACCTAGGACACTTCAACACCCTTCCCCAGAGCACACCACAAAAGGAAGCTTCCGGGGGAACCTTGGCCACATAGGCCTCTTCACAATCTTCTCAATGTATCACCAAACCGTCTAGGAGGCGAAGCCTCCAAGAGTGATAAACTCACAGGCTCTCACTCGAACAAATCGATGCGGGGAGCTCAAACCAAAGAAACAAATGCAATGCAAGGTCAAGCAACAAATGCTCAACTCACTCTCTCAATCTCACACAATGCAACTCAAGAAAGTAGGGGATTGAAGAGAGGGGATGCAATGGAGGAAATCAACAAATGACTCCTAGATCCATTCACAAATCCCCCTTCACTTAGAGGGGAGATAGGGGTTTGGGAGAGGTGGTAAGAGGCTCAAAATGATGTTTATAATGTGAATGAACAACCCACAAACTGGTGGGGAGGAAGGGCTCTTTTATAGCCAACTTCCAAAACTAGCCGTTGGGGCTCCAACGGACACTTCCTAGACACCCCGTGCCCACGCGGTCCCGTGCGCATGGTACAAGCCCGTGTGCACGGAGCCCCGTGCCAACGGGGGTCAAAAACCTCGTGTCCACGGGGTACCCAGAACATCCTGCAGCAGCCCACTAAAATTGTGATAACTTTGGCATACAGACTCCGAATTCGATGATCTTGGGCTCGTTTTGAAGCTATGGAAAAGCCCAAGGTCCTCACATAGAGAACCACCCAAGATCAACAAGAAATAATGATGCAATTAATTCAAAGGTTTGAGATCTCTACATGCGACATGATCAAGCTACTTACCCGAGAGTCCCTCTTGATAGTACGTCTATCAAACCTATAATCCGGTCTCCCTCCAAGCACCATGAGACCGGCAAAACTAGGAAAACCTAGCTAAGGTATAACTTTTCCTTGCATTTCAACTTGAGCTTGGTTATGACTCCAATGCTTGTCTCAAGTTGGAATCCGTTTCTTGTCCACAACCACTTGGTGAAGATGCTTGAATTGCTTCCTCATATTGCAATGAGGGAAGCCCTAACTTAAGCCCATCTTCACATGAGCATTATCATGATATGGACCGCAAGTTTCAAAGCATATAACCTCCGGCTTCTCATCTTGCACTTGGACTCCTCGAACCCGATGACCATCACCACTTGATGTCATCCACACATAGGCTACTTGAGATCTTTCCTTTTGATGCAAGCCCATGAGAAACTTGTAAGTGCATCTAGTGCCACCCCTAGTTGGTTTTGGAGTATTGATGACAAACCTAGTTGAGGGACTAATGTGTTTGTGAGAATTGCAGGATAACACAGGTAGAAGTCCCTCATTGATTCGGTTTTCCTACCAGAGATGACCCCTAAAAATGTATGAAGACATTGATGTCAAAGGTGGTATATGAAGATATTCACATTGAAGACTATGACAAGAGAAGACATCGCATGAAGCCTATGGAGTTCGAAGACTTAGATCTTTCGTAGTTCTTTTTCTTCTTTGTTGAGTCATAGGAACCACCGTACTGTTAAGTGGGGTCCAAGAGAACCAGTCAGAATGGCTGAAGTGATGCTTAACCAAAACCTATGTCTTCGAGTGAAGACTATGAGAGCGAATCTTGTCCAGAGTCGGACAAGTCAGCTTTGCTTGTAGCCCAAGTAAAGTTGCGTGTGTGTTTGAAATCTGACCGTTGGAACACGTGTCAGTTCCTTAGTGACCCAGGGTCATTTCGGATAAATCAGGTCGGGTTGCCTAGTGGCTATAAATAGCCCACCCCCTACAACCATAAACGGTTGGCTGCTCAGAGTTAGAGTACGGCTTTTGTCGTTTGAGAGCAACCCACCTCGAAGCCTTTGAGAGAGAATTCCTTGCGAGGTCAAAGCCCTAACCACCCAGAGCCAAAGAGTGTTAGGCATCACTTAAGTCTTCTTGTCTGTGTGATCTGAAGACTTATTACACTTGAGGACTGTGAATCCTCCAGCCGGTTAGGCGTCGCGTTCTGAGCATCCAAGAGACATTGTGGATCGCCGGTGAACGAAGTCTGTGAAGGTTTGGGAGTCTACCTTGAAGACTTACCAGAGTGATTGGGCGAGGTCTGTCTGACCTTAGCTCAAGGGGAATACGGCAAGGACTGGGTGTCCTGAGCTGCGTGTTCAGGACTGGGTGTCCGGGACTGTGTGTCCTCAGGTTTAAATACCTATCCGCCCTAACCAGACGTACAATTGTCACAGCAACTGGAACTGGTCCAACAAATCATTGTCTTCAACGAGTCACTGGTTTCATCCTTCCCTTCCCTTTACTTACTGTTGGTCCTTGTGAAGTCATTGTATGATTGCACTATCTTTTGCCTTCACTGACTGACTGCGTGTTCTGTTTGGCTTCATAATATCTTCCTACATGATCCTTACTACCTAGCTGCTATTGGTCATTGTTCTTTCACTTCATTGAATACTTGACTATGGTTTGCCTAGTGTAGTCTACCTTCCGCTACATGGTAATAGGTTTATTTCTATCGTTTGTCTTCGAAACTTCCACGTTTTGAAGACTTTCATAAAAATTGCCTATTCACCCCCCTCTAGTCGATATAACGCACTTTCAAAACACCTAACCCACATAGACATAACAAACACATAGCATGGGTTAGGTAACAAAGCACAATTCACAATTACTTACCATACCACTAGATCACTTGATCCCACGTGGTACAATGTTTGCGCTTTGAGAGTTGACCATCTAGATATAATCTTCGAGCTTCATCTTGGTCAACCAACATCTTTACTCCAAGCTCCATCTTGGTTTCTTGAAAGCCACAATGAACTCTTCATTTCCCTTCATTGCTTCAAGACGATATCACCAAAGACTCTTTCATGACCATATCAAGTTCCACTATGAATATCATCTTGATCACCACTTGCCCTTCTAAAAACTCCATCACAATCTCTTGAGAGGCATAATGAATTCTTCACTCTAGTTGCTTGCTTTAAGACTTGATCAACTGAAACCCAACACGTGAGCTCACCATGATCTTGTCTTGAATCATAACTTGAATTCTTCTCTTTGATTATTCTCTCAAACCCTTGATCCTTAAAAGTCATCCATCATAATATCTTGAGAGGCACAATGAATTCTTCACTCTACTTGCTTGCTTCAAGACTTGATCAACCTAAACCCAACACATGAGCTCACCATGATCTTGTCTTGAAACCATAACTTGAATTCTTCTCTTTGATTATTCTCTCAAGCCCTTGATCCTTAAAAGCCCAAATATGCCAGTCTTAGAGATCCTCCAATGAACTCCACCATGAACATAATTAGATTAGGCATAGAAATCAATCTTGATGGATTCAATAGAAGTACTCGAAGACCAACTTGAAACCTCATTGGATATGGGATCTCGAGAGCCAACACCTAGGCCTCGTGATCACGGGGTATCCAGAGAGTTGACACTCGACCCCATGCGCATGGTACAAGCCTGTGTGCAAGGGGTATCCAGAGAAGGATACCATGAGGACTTCTTCAGATGCTTTGATGGAAGACTTCACAAAACAACCCAATGCACTTCAAGCATCACTATGGAACATATCTTCATATAAGATTCAATGCACTTGATGCTCCATAGGAATTGTCATTTAACTCCAAAGCATACATCAAATATATCTTCATATATATGGACTTCATCCTTGATTCCATCCAATATCCTTGAGGCACCATCTATGGACAAAACCTTCAAATATATCTGATTGAGAAACATTAGTCCATAGAGATTGTCATTTAATTACCAAAACCACACTTAGGGGCTACATGCCCTTTCACAAAGTTTAAGAGAAACAATTCTAGTTGGCCAACATGTAGGTAGCTAAACAACAGTAGGAGATCCGGTTTGATAACTTCTAATGACCCACTAGTATTGGAGATCAATTGTAGTAATTTCGATAAGTAAGAGTGTCAAACCCAACGAGGAGCAGAAGGAATTGATAAGGAGCAGAAGGAATTGATAAGCGGTTTCAGCAAGGTATTCTCTGCAAGTGCTGCAAAAGAGTAGTAATAGATAGTATGATAGCAAGATAATTTGTTGCAAGTAATGAAGTGCAGCAAGTGTCCCAATACTTATATTGCAAAGGACAAGCCAAGAGTATTTCTTATAACGACCAAAGCATTCTCGAGGACATATGAGAATTTTGGCTAGTCATGGTTATCATGTTTATTTGATTAATGTTTGCTACTTTGATAAATTGTTATGTGGGTGGACCAGTGCTAGGGTTCTATTCTTACTTGAACAAACAACCCACTTACGATTACCCCCTTGTCGGTGTCAAAACCGGCGGATATCGGGTAGGGGGTCCCGAACTGTGGATCTTGGATCGATGGGGAACAAGGGATGCAGAACATGATATTTACCCAGGTTTGGGCCCTATCTAAGAGGTAATACCCTTCGTCCTACTTGCTTATATTGCTTGTGTATATCAGGGTTACACAGTTGATCTACCTCGATATCAAAGGAACTAAACCCTAACTAGTAGGATGGTGATTGTTTTCCTAGCCTCTACGGACTAATCCCTCTCATTTATATGGACACCAGGGGTACTAGGGTTTACAGATAGTCGGTTACATCAAGGAAATGTTGGATCTTCCATTCTGACTTGGGGTACACACCAAGGCACAAAACGTCTCCGGCCCGGATACGATGTGGCCCAACAGTCCGGCCCACGTGACATGATGCGGCACCCCACAGACCCCCTAATATAATACTACCTCAGTAGCCCCCAAGCTAGCCTTGAACGCCGACTTCCAATAAGTCCCATGACTGCAAACTCCGGCTTGCAGGCAAGTTCCCTTTCTTCCGAGTATTCAGCATAGTCCTTCTCCGATTAAGCCTTCGAACGGTGCTTGATCCAATTCGGTCATACACCCAGCCGTGTCCAGATTCCAAACTATCCGTTTTACTCGGCCCCGAAGGCCAATCGTTCGAGTGTGAATAGTGCCTTTGACTGACAATTTTTGGCGAGGGGTCGCGTCCGGTCATACACATGAAGACTCGATGCATGGCTCGAGGCCGCTCCTTTGATGGCACGTCCCTTTGAAGTGGATATCGTGTCCCATTTTTAAGTGATTTGATCAATGATTCACAGTATCCCACTCGTGCATAATGCCACGAGTTTATCGGGAAGAGGCAAGGTGGGAGGCGCATTTACAAGACTCTTGGTATTACGACTGCTTATAAAAGAGAGCACCCACGATTGTCCTAGTACGCCTTCTTCTTCCTCTCGCCACAGCATTTCCCAATCTAACAGAGCTCGAGCGCTCCAACCCATCTTTCCACAAAGTCAAGTTCAGCAATGGCCGGATCTGGAGCGAAGGGCAAGTGGGAGGCCTCGTGCGTCACCAACAACGACATCAAGGACGTGAAGCGGGCAGGCTTCCTCTCCCTCAACATCACCCATCGGGCCCCAGAGGAGGGCTAGGTTGTGCCGATGCCCCATGCCGGCGAATGGGTGGTGTTCGTCCCCCACTTCGTCCGGGGACTGGGCTTCCCCCTCCACCCGTCCGTCTGAGGGTTGATGTTCTACTACGGGCTCGACTTCCATGACCCGGCTCCAAATCCTGTCCTTCACATCTCAGCCTCCATCAGCATCTGTGAGGCCTTCCACCGGGTCCAACCGCACTTCGAATATGGATCAAGGTTTATAATGTTAAGCCGAAGATCGTCGACGGCCAGCATGCGGATTGCGGGGGCTCCATGGTGAGCAGGCTTACCCGACTCAGCTGGCCGAAGGGTGTGTTTGTAGACATGGTCAAGATCTGGCAGAAATAGTGGTTCTATATCATGGAGCCCCGCGAGGAAAACTGGGCAGCTACTCCAGATTTTAGATCCGGACCCCCCGTGAGGTTAACCTCGTGGACCAGAAAGGGCCTCAACTAGGAGCCTGTCACCGAGGTTAAGGCACTGCAAAAGCATGTCACTAACATGATAGAGGCAGGGGTCACACTGACCAATGTGGTCCAGATCATGCTCCATCATAGTCTGCTACCCTGCCAACTTCGGACCATCCTGATGTGGTCTTGGAAGCCCGAAGACCCCCGCTCCATGCAGTATTTCCATGGCACCACCCGTGAGAAGTTGTGGAGAGAACTGTTCAAGCCATAGGAGACTTGGCCGGCCAATAAGGAAGACGTCGGCCTCGACGCCGAACACCCTCCCAAGGAGGTAATGTGATACCACTCTCCCTTATGCTTGGATATTCACCTTATTACCAGTCTCCCTTATGCTTGGATATTCACCTTATTACCACTCTTAGTCCCCTGTTTCTTATTCCTCCAGGTTTGGCTGAAGAAAGCTATGAAGATGGCCAGTCCGGCCCCGCTGCCCGAAGCCCCATGTTTGCCCAGCTAAGAGAGATGCTGACAGTGGTGCCTTACAAGGTGCCGTAGAAGGAGAAGAAAAAAATCCCCACAAGGGGGGCCAGGGAGGGCCTCCGTCCATATGTCCCTCTGGACACTAAGCCCGGCGACACTCACGCCCCCTCCGCACAAGAGGGGGACCAAGAGGAAGAAGAGGAGGAGGAGAGCAATTCCTCCCGCACCAGGAAGAGAGCGGCACCGACCGAAGTCGAAGGGGAGAACACTTCTGCAGCTCCAAATAAGAGGGGCAAGGGGAAGCTGGTCCTACTCGATGACAGTTTGGACTCTGATGAAGAGTCTGCAGCCTTCCAGTGGATCCCGGAGAAGGTTCCCAGGGTTAAGCCCCGCGCCGTGAGGTAAGAGTCCGAAGACTCGTTTGGGCGCTGGTTTTACTAACTCATCACTAAAATCATATGTGCCCTCACATTGCAGCCCGCTGCGTGATCACCCCAATGACCAGATGTCTGAGGGCACTTCTCCGCCAACTGATCTGGCGGAGAGCGGAGGCGCATCAGGTGCCGCACCCCCTCCGATCATTAAAGAGACCGGGGACCTGCTGTCCTAGAGGACTCCACCCGTGCCGAACACGAGGGGGAGATGGCGATATCGCCATGGCCGCGGCTCATGCTTTCGCCGGTGAAGACCAGGAGAAGGAGCTCAGGTAAGCCGATCCCTCTTAGACTATGGTTCCAGGGCTCGATCGGCCCTCCGAAGCATCCCATCCGCCTCCCACTGAAGGGGGAGCTGGGGCCCTTCCGCCAGTGTCGAACACCAGGGGCCAGGTCATGGCGGAGTGGCCGAACATGATGGAGGAGGCTATGAAGAGTGATGATGTACTGGACTAGCAGGTACTCAACATGTTGTCTCATCACAATTTTTTTAATTATGCCACCTCGGGACCGGCTTGGGGGCTGGGACCTTGTCCCGCCGAAATCTCATGCCGCGCATCGACACCGAGCACATTAACCAGCTAAGTCGCTTTCATGCTCAGAATTTTAAATTTGTGTTCGGTTCGACCGTGCTCACATACTGTGTTTGTTAAAGAAACTCCCTTTACCTATGTTAACTGGGGGCTCTTAAAATTTACATGAGCCGTTTTATAATAAGTGTTTTGTTCATTGTCGTTGCAAAGTCTTTTTCTATCACTCCTTTCTCGACTCGAGTGTGTGGTCAATAGCCTAATAGCCTGTTTTCTCTCTAATGCCGCTTGAGTTTAGTTCGCCAAACTGGCTTAACAAGCAGTACTCCGCCTTTGGGATAGGAGGTTGCAGCCGTAGGCTGACCCGCTTGAAGTCTTGAGATCGGATGTGTCATATTAATGCACGACAGAAGCACAAAAGTAAGACCAATTTTCGGATTGGCACCAAATAACTTGATTTAGTTCGGGCGTAAATTTTTTATTGAAGTTTTTTTGGTTTTCCAAGCCTATGGCACTTTTACACTATTTTTGTGTTTCCCGCATAAGTCTTGCAGTGCATCGCCGGACACCTTTAGAGATTCGGCAAAACATTCTCGGATACTGCTTTATAGGCATCGGTTTCGAATTGTGTCTTCGGTCAATAGTTGGGTTGCCCGACTCCTGTGCTTTCCTCCTACGTTCCGCTTTGTTTGGCTAGGTGTGCAAAGGGATAACCACTGCGATTGTGCTTCTAGCTCGCATGGTTAAAGCGCCTCAGTGGAGAAAGCCAAAAACTGACTGTCACAATAAGCGCAAACTGGTCAGCGATCCGATGACTGTGTTAAACTATAAGGTAGATAGAGGTCACCCCATGTTAAATGACAGGCCGTTCATAACATTGGCCGAAGTGTTTATGGCTTGACCTCGGCTGTCACCGAACTCTAACCAGGGGCTAGTAACTAGCCTCCCAACTTTAAGCTCCTATGACTAAGTGAAAGTTATAAATCCTGCATATCTGATTGCCTCGTTTCCGCTAACACAACCGCCTTCGGGCACCGAGACATCGGCTAAGGGTTGTTTTGTTATTGCAGAAACACCCTGTGTAGCATCTACAAAGGGGCGGAAGCCGACGATGGGCCACTTTCAACTGATAAACAGTCGCAACAGAGTCAAAATAAACATATCATCGATGTTTGTATGTAATATACGAGGGATGCCTTCCGTAATCATCGTTATAAAGCCATAAATATGCATCAATTTGACTTCAGATTTTTGCCAAGCTAGGTTGCCTGGCTCCTGTGCTTACCCCTACATTCCCGATTGTTCGTATAGGCGGTAAAGGGAGCATCTTTGTGATTGTTACTACCGGGTCATCCGAGTTAGTACCTCAGATTGGGTGAATCCGAAAGCTAGAAATCTTAAAGGGTATAATTGGTCGACAATGACGTAAGTGGAAATTTAGGTTCGCTATGGACCACATAGTTCAGGATCTTTCCCCAAACTAAATCATCAATATTTTTCTCGCACATTGATTGGAGGTGAGGTTTCATGATCATGATCAGCATGACAACCCAAAGAAAGGAACCGATAGAGGGACTATTTTCTTTGGAAGATGTTTTTTATATTTAATAATTAATAGCAATATAGTATATCTCTCCGCATACCTTTGTTTATAAAACCATATGGCTGAATTGCCTTGTTTGTCGTAAAACTTTGCCTTTGTAAAGGCTTTAAAGTCGGACAAACACTCCCCAACTACTGGCCGAGGAGATTGAAGCTGATGGTCGGTCAACAAAGTTTTGTTCAATGCGGATCCGAGCATTAATAACGTAAAGTACTTGGATACATAGAATCATTACACATAAAAATTGCGAGTAAAATCCGTTTACTGCAACCCATCTTTTAAACCCCTTGGGGCCTACCTTGGCGAGCTCAGATTTCGACCAGCTCTAAGCACCTTTAAGATATCTTATTCTCTTCTTGAGAAGTTTGTGTTAAACATATCAATTTTTTTGTCAAACGGATATCGATCCTTAATTCAGCCACCCGTGCCCACATTAAGGCTCGGGGGCTACTGGGCTTCAGCTCAGTATTTATAAATATTAAAGGGGCACATCGATCCCCTGATCTGGTGTTGCCACCCGACCTGTGGCTCGGGGGCTACTACATTCCCTATTTAATGCAGAAAATTCAAAGTGCTCAAGTGTTTGACTTGACCGAGCTATGGGCAAACACGTCTTTGGACAACAATAGGCACCATCTAGAACCTATCCGGCATCAAGCTAGTATATTATGGCGACTTCTCAAGACCCTCTCTCAAGGGCCCGTCTGCTGATCACTATTTCCTCTAATATATTGCACCGTGTTTCTATTCCTAAGTATGTTGCAGAGCTAGGAGTTGATCCTCAGGCCGATTTTGTGAATCCACCTGAGTCTCAGGGGCTACTGGGATCAGCGGTTTTATGTTTTCCTTCAGGTGCATCTCGGATTGTTGGCCGACACAAACCTTGTGGGCTACGGGCCATATATCTGATTAGTAAATAAATTGCATCAATCAGAAATAAAATCCACAAACAATCAGCCCAAGCCCGAGGTGGTGCATCACCTCGGAAGCAGTCTGGCACAAAGCTCGGATGCAAGTGGCTGTCTCTATAGAGGGCATTTCCGGCATTAAGCTTGGCTAACCTCCTTCAAACTTCTTCAAGCCAATGTGATCTATGACACCTCAGATATAGTCCGACGTTGGAGCTCGGATACAGTTCGGCGTTGGTGCTTGGCTACAAAGGATACCTCCAATGTAGTCTGGCATTGGGGCTCGGATGCGAGAGGACACCGCCGCACGGAAACAACTTCAAACCCAAGGTGTGGTGTAAAAAATAACAAGGCATTGATAAAGGCCGAGAACTTAAAGGGGCTCCTCGGATACCCGACATGTAAACTCTTTGGATTCACTTCGGTGATCCTCAAGATCAAAGATGAGAAAGATTTGTTGAACCAATTTTCAAGGCCGACGACCGAAGATGAAGAACAGTTAGGAAGAATCAAGGAGCGTCCCCAACTTGAAGACCGGTTCATGGGGCTACTAGCGGTGTCCTGGACTAGGGGGTAGTCACCATGTCGTCTCCTGATCAGTTGGATTGGGCCGAGGACCCCCATGGCCGTTTACTCGTGGGCCAGTTCAGATAGCCGATGTATGCACGAGGAAGATTCCACAAGACTAGGTGATCAAGACAAGGACTCCTCTCTACCGACGTATTCGACTAGGACTCTTGTTATCCTAGGCCTCTGGTACATTATATAAGCCGAGGCTGGGCTAGTCGATAGGGAGAGGCTAGATCATTATGATATTACTCATCATACCCTTAGGTTTTAGACCACAACATATGATCTCGAGGTAGATCAACTCTTGTAATCTCTATATTCATCAAGATCAATCAAGCAGGAAGTAGGGTATTACCTCCATTAAGAGGGCCCGAACCTCGGTAAACATCGTGTCCCTTGTCTCCTGTTACCCATCGATCCATGACACATAGCTTGGGACCCCCTGCCCGAGATCTGCCAATTTTGACACCGACAAAGAGCTCCTCCATTACCGAGGAACACCACACCCTGATGGGTGCGGTTTTGCACAGCGTTCGGTCCATTAATAGTGGACTGGAAGATGCTTTTGAAGGCCTCTGATGACCCACAAGTATAGGGGACCAATTGTAAGTAAGAGTGTCGAACCCAACGAGGAGCAGAAGGAAATGACAAGTAGTTTTCAGTGAGGTAATGTCTGTAAGTGCCGAAATTGTAAGTAGCAGAGTAGTTTGATAGCAAGATAATTTGTAACGAGCAAGTAACGATAGTAGTAACAAAAGTGCAGCAAGGTAGCCCAATCCTTTTGAGGCAAAAGACAGGCCAAAATGGTCTCTAATGATAAGCAAATCGTTCTTGAGGGTACACGGGAATTTCATATAATCACTTTCATCATGTTGGTTTAATTTGTGTTTGCTACTTTGATAATTTGATATGTGGGTGGACCGATGCTTAGGTGTTGTTCTTTCTTGAACAAACCTCCTACTGATGATTAACCCTCCTGCAAGCATCCGCAACTACGAGAAAAGTATTAAGAATACATTCTAACCATAGCATTAAACTTTTGGATACAACCGGTCCCTTACGGAATAACGCATAAACTGGGGTTTAAGTTTCTGTCACTCTCACAACCCATCATCTAATTGCTACTTCATAATGCATTCCCTTAGGCCCAAATGGTGAAGTGTCATGTAGTCGACGTTGACATGACACCACTAAGGGAATCACAACATACATACTATCAAAATATCGAACACATATCAAATTCACATGATTACTTGCAACATGATTTCTCCTGTGACCTCAAGAACAAAGGTAACTACTCACAAATGATAAACATGCTCATGATTAGAGGGGTATTAAATAGCATATTGGCTCTGAACATATAATCTTCCACCAAATAAACCATATAGTAATCAACTACAAGATGTAATCAACACTACTAGTCACCCACAAGTACCAATCTATAGTTTCAATAACAAGATTGAACACAAGAGAGGAACTAGGGTTTGAGAGGAGATGGTGTTGTTGAAGATGTTGATGGAGATTGCCCTCCCCAAGAGGGGAGAGTTGTTGGTGATGATGATGATGATGACGATGATTTCCCCCTCCGGGAGGGAAGTTCCCCCGGCGGAATCGCTCCACCGGAGGGCAAAAGTGCTCCTGCCCAAGTTCCGCCTCGAAACGGTGGCGCTCCGTCCCGAAAGTCCTATCCGTATTTTCTAGGTCAAAATGACTTATATACCAAAAGATGGGCACCAGAGGTGGGCCGAGGTGGGCACAACCCACCAGGGCGCGCCTGGGCTCCCAGGCATGCCCAGGTGGGTTGTGCCCACCTAGTGGGCCCCCTCTGGTAGTTATTTGCTCCAATAATTCTTAAATAATCCATAAAAAATCTCCGTGAAGTTTCAGCTTGTTTGGAGTTGTGCAGAATAGGTGGACTGACGTAGCTTTTCCAGGTCCAGATTTCCAACTGCCAGAATTCTCCCTCTTGGTGTGTACCTTGCAAATTATGAGAGAAAAGGCATAGAATTACTCCAAAAAGCATTATTATGGATAAAACATTATAAATAATAGTAATAAAACATGATGCAAAATGGACGTATCAACTCCCCAAGCTTAGACCTCGCTTGTCCTCAAGCGAAAACCGAAGTCGAAAAACATGTCCATATGCTTTGAGAGAGAGGTGTCGATAAAAACAAAATATGGACATAGAAGCATCATGTTGAGTATTATAGCAGCAACAAAATTAAACATAGGACTTTTATCATAGAACTTTCATCATATACTTCTCATGATAATTAATAGTTCATCACACAATCGAAGTATAAAGCAAAAACTCTATTAGAAACCAACAAACTATGTTCTTAGTCAACTTTGCAACTATAGTTCATCATCTTTTTAGGAAGAGTCACGTGTCGGAGCCTTTAGGCAGTCCACATACTCAACCATCATATAGTCTTCTATGATTGCTAACACTCACCTCGTACCCATGAGCAAAACGTTTCAACCAGACACATAGAAAGATAGGGGCTTATGGTTTCGGCTCCCAACATACTCACCTCAAAGGTGATGTCAACAATAATAACTCATGCCACCCATATTCAACTGGACATATGTGCCTAGATCTTTCCTCACCACATGATGCTTTCCAAAGGAGAAAAATAAAAAGGAATAGAGAGAAAAACTTTGACTCTTTCATAAAAGTAAAAGATAGGCCCTTCGAAGAGGGAAGCAGAGGTTGCCATGCGCTTATTTGTTTGTATGCTCAATCCCTTAATGCAATAGAATGTCACATTACATTTCCCCTTATGATAGCGACCTTTATTATGTAGTCTATCACTTTTATTCTTCACCATCACAAGTTCATGCAACGCTCAATTTTCTCTTACACTAATTGATCTCACACTTTTAGAAGCAATTTTTATTGCCTTTTTGCATCGGTGACAACTTACTTGAGGGATCTTGCTCAATCCCTAGGTAGGTATGGTGGACACTTGAAAATAAGATTTGGGTTTAAGGGTTTTTGGATTCAGAAGTAGTATCTCTACTTAGTGCAGAATTTTTGGCTAGCAAATATAGGGGCAAGAACCACATGTTAAAGGATCTATCACAATATTACTTCTATGTGAATATGAACAAACATAAATCATTAAGTTATCTTCCTTGTCCAACATCAACAATTTTGGCATATAATATTTTGATGAGGGCTCACAATCACAAAAGATTTCTAGGATAGTATATTTATATGTGAATCTTCTCTTCCCTTATTATTTTTTTCATGAGTTGCATCGTTAACTAATGCTATGTTTGTCAATCTTTAATAAAATTTTCTACTTATACTTTTCCTTGTGTGGTGCCATCACCTACCATAGGATTAGTATATAATCTTTTATTTATTTATTTATTTCCTTTCTATTTATTTATTACCTTTCTCCTTTTTCTTTTCTTATTTCTTTTATTTGCAACATGAAAGTAAAGAAAGCAAAAACTCAAACTAAACTTTATTATATAACTTGCACACGATTACAAGGATAGAACACTAAGCAAACTCTCAAAGAAGAAAGGATCGAACTAAACTTTTATTCATCTAAAGCAAAAGGATCAATCTAAAAAAAGTAAAAGAAAAAAGATAGTGGGATGATACGATACTGGGGCACCTCCCCCAAGCTTGGCGGAAGCCAAGGGGAGTGCCCATACCAGATACTCAGTTCTCTTTTGGTGGTGAAGAAGATGGTGATAGTGGTGACAACTGTGCCTTCAGCTTTTCATATAGTAGTTGAGGAGGAATTTTCTCTTTTAAATCATCGACCTCCAACTCTAGCTTCAAGATCGTGTCACATAAATCTCCTTTTCTTTTCTGCCAGAAATGAGAAGGAATAGATCGATTATTAGACCGGTTAGTTCTCTTAGGGAGACTAGACTTCTTGAACTCTATGTGCATATCCCCAGGTTGAGGTAGAGGAACACCCTCCTCCTCCGAGCTTGAATCATCAACCCTCATCAAGTGAGCATCCTCCTCGTCATCCGTAGTTCGACCATAGGGAGACAGGTCCCCATAAGTCTTTGGGTCAGCAATGAGATGTGAGACATTGCTCTCACAATCGGAGTCTTGGGAAGACATATTTTCAGGTCTACATAGAAAACAGGAAGAAAAGAGAACAGAGGATTTCTCCGTGATACAGTGATCAACAGGTCTGGGAAGTATATATAGATTTTTTTTCTTGGAGGAAAAGTATATGGTAGAAAAACAGAGTACGAAAGGTGTCCCAGGTGGGCACGACCCACCTGGGCATGCCAGGATGGCGCGCGTGCCCACCAGGGGACGCTTCCTGGAAGTTTCTTTATTCCAAAAATTCTTAAATATTCCAAAACTGATAAAAAATATTTTTGCGGATTTTTCGGAGTCCGTTTAGTTACCGTATCACGTACCTCCTTGTTTTCACGATTCTGGAGTGTTCCAGAAGGACTCTTTTATGTGTTCTTCCGGTGTCAAAGTTTGGATAATATTACTTTCAACATTAATGGGCATACCTGAGATATAATGCTTTATTCGTTGCCCATTGACAACCTTTGGGTTGGTAGCTGACGGTGCCGTGTACCTAGGGTAGGGCAATAGACCTGATCTAAGTACCCTTCCCAAGGACACTGCCCTATAGTCAAAGACATCCAAAGGATAGCAAATTCTACCGACTGGAATCACCTCAAGATGCAATCCACTCGACCATGAGTTCCACCCGGGTAGCCCAATTCCATTCGACCATGACATAATCATTCGACCACATCATGAACCACTCGGAGCGCAGAAGATCTAAGGCCACTCAGGAAGGCAACGGCCAGGAGTTCACTCTGTAGTCTTAAGGGTCATTTATATCACTTTAATGTTGACGTTACCAGTAACGTCCCCTCTTTATGTACATTGAACCCTTATAACATGGGCTGGCTGGGGTCCTGGCACACTCTATATAAGCCATCCCCTCCTCTGAGACAAGGGTTCGCACCCCGTGTAACTTCACACATAATCCAATCGACCGAGCCTCCGGGCACCGAGACGTAGGGCTATTACTTCCACCACAAAGGGCCTAAACTCGTACATCTTGTGTGCAAAATCTCACCATAGCTATGATCTTGCCTCTACATTCCTACCCCCTACTTTGCTGTCAGACTTAGATACACGACAGTTGGCACCCACCGTGGGGCAGGTGTCTTAGCGACTTTCCAATGAGGTTGCGATTTCTCCGAGTCCTTTCATCATGGTTTCCGGCGGAGGTTTGGTGGAGGGTCGCGAGATCCATCTCGGCGTGCTCGTTTTCATGGCCGACGACTCCGCTTGGCTTCAGGAAGCTCCTCTCGACGTTGAGGCGCTCCCCGTCCACGGGGCGACACACTTTCGCACGTGCGTTCACGGCATCCTTCTGCGGCAGCCGTCGACTCAGTATCGGTCGACCCCCGCAGCGTCTTCGCTCCCCGCCGCTCGCCTTCACAAGCGATCCAGTTGGTCACCGCTTCAGCGGTGGGTGAAGTACGCGGTGGCGCGTCAGTCGGCCACCCCTCAAGTCGTGGCAATCAAGCCCGATGAATATCTCTACGGCCTGTTCCACCTGTCGACTAGCTCCGTCGAGACCCTGTCCGAGTGCGACAGCAGCGACCCCACGGCGGAGGTCCTGATGGTCGACACACCTCACAGCCCGCCTGGCATGTGTCGTAACGGTGGCGACGACGACGGTGGCAATCCATCACACATTCATGAAGAGTACCACCCTGAAACTCTCTCCTCTCAGCAGAGGGAGGAACGTCAGCGCCGCAATATGGAGGCCCTCCACACGCCCCTTGTCGGCGAGTCCTCCGAGGCGCGGGCCTTGGAGACGGCGCGTTTTGCCACTTTGGCTGAGTGCACCCGAGTGGAGAACCTTCAGCGTGCACTCGACGACTGCGTTCGCCGATAGATTCCCGAGTCCAGTCGACGACAGCGGTAGTTGTTTCCACCAGAACCATAGGTATACCACACTCTGATTCAGAATCTTACTGTTGCGGCCTGTATAGCAGAATCCATTCAGCCGTCCCAGTCGGAAGCTGGTAGAGGTTTAATGCAGATCAGAGCGCTGCTCCGAGCAGCCGGAGAGCAGAACATGGCAGTTTCTCAGTCGCGCAACAGGATCCATAGAAGATCTGTGGTGGCTGATACCGTTCAGTCGGTTCACAGCCCAAGATCGCCTCCGCGGCGTGAGGGACATGGGCATCGTCAAGGGAAGTATTTGGGTCGAAACCATGAGCAACATGATCATCTTCTCGACCGTGATGACCACCGTCGAGTGCCTACACCCCCTCCGAGGGGCGAATCATACGTGCCCCGACATTATGATGATAGGCGCCCTTACAAGGAAGAGAGGAGGAGGTCGGTCGACCCAAGAGAGCCAGGGTTCGATGCAAGGTCTATTTTGGTGCAAGGACTAGTGGACAGGAATCAAGCACATAGGGAAGGGCAAGACAGAGATCGCCCGACTGGAAGCAGGGTGCATGTTTCTGGTTCGGAGTGCTTTAGCAGGGCCATCAGGGCCGCAGAGATCCCTCCCAACTTCAGGTTGGCGTCTGGGTCAGTAAGTTCACTGGTGAATCAAAGCCTGACACCTGGCTTGAAGATTACCGAGTGGCTGTGAAGATCGGTGGAGGAACTGATGAAGTTGCCATGAAGCATCTCCCCCTCATGCCTGAAGGGTCAGCTAGAGCTTGGTTGAATCAGTTGGCTCCCGACAGTATTTTCAGCTGGGAAGAGTTGGCCCGAGTGTTTGTCAGAATGTTTGAGGGCACATGCAAACGGCCAACAGGATTGACAGAATTGCAGCATTGCGTACAAAAGCCGAATGAAACTTTGAGGGATTACATCCAGAGGTGGACCACTTTACATCACACTGTAGAGAATGTGTCTCATCATCAAGTAGTTTGCGCCTTCAAGGAGGGCGTTCGGTACCGGGAGCTCAACCTGAAATTTGGTCGGACAGGTGACATGTCTTTGACTCGAATGATGGAGATAGCCACTCAGTATGCTAATGGTGAAGAAGAAGACCGACTCCGCAGTGGCAAGAGTAAACCAGTCGGCCAAGACACCGGAGGAGGCAATTCCAATTGGAAGCAGAAGTGCAAGGCAGAACCTGCAGCGCCTAGAGAGGTTGCAGTTGCAACCCGAGGAAAAACTAAAGGAAAACCTAAAGGGCCCTGGACCCCTAAGAAGGTGAAAGACGCAGCCGTGAACGACGTGTTGGATTTACCATGTCACATTCACATCAAGAAGGATGAAGAGGGAAATCTCATCTATCCTAAGCATACCACTCGGCAGTGCCAAGTCCTTATACAACAGTTCAGAGAAAAGCAACCGAGTGAGAAGGAAAAAAGAATCTGATAAGGATGAGGACAAGGAAGAGGACGATGATGGTTTTCCCAATATCAATTCCACTTTGGTGATTTTTGCTAATGTTGAAAGCAAAAGTCGACTGAAAGTCATCAACAAGGAAGTAAACATGGTTGCTCCGGCAACACCGACGTATCTAAAATGGTCAAAGACTCCTATCACATTCGACCAGTCAAACCACCCGCCACACGTTGCCACCCCTGGGAGGCAAGCGTTGGTGGTCGACCCGGTCGTTGGAGGCACCCGACTGACCAAAGTTTTGATGGATGGTGGCAGCGGATTGAACATCTTGTATGCTGAGACCCTCCGAGGGATGGGCATTTCGATGTCCAAACTTAGTGAGAGTAACATGCGGTTTCATGGAGTTATACCGGGGAAGAAAGCCGATTCACTCGGCCAGATCACCCTTGACGTGGCTTTCGGCGATTCAAAGAATTAGCGGAAGGAAAAGTTGACATTTGAAGTCGCGGATTTTCATAGTGCCTATCATGCTATCCTGGTCAGAACTGCATATGCCCGTTTCATGGCTCGAGCGTGTTATGTGTATCTCAAGCTCAAGATGCCTGGTCCTAGGGGCGTGATTACAGTCACTGGTAATTGGCAGTGAGCGGAAGAGTGCTTTCAGAAGGGCTCGAAGATTTCCGATGAACAGATGGCAGCAATAGAAATGGAGGAATACAAGAAGACAACAGATCCGAGTGATTTGTTGAGAGCTAAGAAGCCTGCTTCAGACTATGCATTTAAGTCGTCTGGTGAAACAAAGATAGTTCATATTCACCCGACTGATCCCAATACTGCTCCGACTCACATATCAACAACACTCGACAGCAAATAGGAAGAAGCGCTCATCCAGTTCCTCCACGAGAACTGGGACATCTTTGCATGGAAACCTTCTGACATGCCAGGTGTACCCAGAGAACTGGCTGAGCACCGTTTGAGAGTCGACCCAAAAGAAAGACCTGTCAAAGAACATCTCCGACGGTCCGTCGCGGAGAAAAGAAAGGCAATTGGTGAGGAAGTGGCTCGGCTTCTGGCAGCTGAGTTCATCCGGGAGATTTACCACTCCGGGTGGCTCGCCAATGTAGTTATGGTTCCCAAGAAGGATGATTCGCTCCGTATGTGCATCGACTTCAGGCATATCAATCGGGCCTGCCCAAAAGATCACTTCCCTCTCCCTCGCATCGATCAAATAGTTGACTCGACCGCGGGATGTGAACGACTGTCCTTTCTGGACGTATATTCTGGGTATCATCAGATCCGACTTTATGGACCCGATGAAATAAAAACAGCTTTCATCACCCCGTTCGAGTGCTTTTGCTATGTTACCATGCCCTTTGGTCTCAAGAATGCTGGCGCCACATTCATGCATATGATTTAGAAATGCCTGCTCACTCAAATCAGTCAGAATGTGGAAGCATACATGGATGACATCGTGGTTAAGTCGCGAAAAGGTTTCGACCTGCTGACTGACCTGACTGAAACTTTTGCCAACCTGAGAAGATATGATATCAAGCTTAACCTGTCAAAGTGTACATTTGGAGTTCCAGGCGGAAAGTTACTTGGTTTCCTCATTTCCAAACATGGGATCGATGCTAATCCAGAGAAAGTTGGCGCAATACTCCGAATGAAAAGCCATGTGCGCATACATGACGTTCAGATGCTTACTGGTTGTTTGGCCGCCTTGAGTCGATTCATCTCTCGTCTCGGTGAAAAGGCATTACCTCTTTACCGATTGACGAAGAAATCTGATAAGTTCGAGTGGACTCCTAAAGCTGACGCAGCGTTTACAGAGCTTAAAACCCTGCTTTCCACCCAGCCGGTGCTCGCTGCTCCAATCAGCAAAGAGCCTTTACTGCTTTATATTGCAGCCACTGGACAAGTTGTCAGTACAGTACTCACGGTTGAGCGGGAAGAAGAAGGTAAAGCCTACAAGGTTCAGCGCCCAGTGTACTATTTTTCTGAAGTCTTAACTCCGTCCAAGCAGAGATATCCGCATTATCAGAAGCTTGTATATGGAATTTACTTGACATCAAAGAAGGTGGCACATTATTTCTCAGATCACTCCATCATAGTCGTCAGTGATGCTCCATTGTCAGAAATTCTGAACAACAGAGACGCAACTGGTTGAGTGGCAAAGTGGGCGATTGAACTCCTTCCATTGGATATCAAGTTTGAAGCAAAGAAAGCAATCAAGTCCCAGGAAATAGCAGATTTTCTTGTCGAGTGGATTGAACAACAGCAACCGACTCAAGTCCACTCGGAACATTGAACTATGTTTTTTGATGCTTCCAAGATGTTGAATGGTTCTGGTACTGGAGTAGTTTTGGTATCCCCGCAAGGTGATAAACTCAGTTATGTCCTTCAGATTCACTTTGATTCCTCCAACAATGAAGCTGAATATGAAGCACTATTGTATTGGTTGCGAATGGCCATTTCACTCGGCGTCCGTCGCCTAATGGTCTACGACGACTTAGATTTGGTGGTCAATCAAGTGATGAAAGAGTGGGATGTTAGAAGCCCAGCCATGACTGGTTATTGCAATGCAGTAAGAAAATTAGAAAAGAAGTTTGAAGGTTTAGAGCTCCACCACATTCCCGACTGAAGAACCAGGCAGCAGATGACCTGGCTAAGATAGGTTCCAAGAGAGAGCCCATTCCCAGCAATGTGTTTTTGGAACACCTTCACACACCATCAGTACAAGAAGATCCCTTCACAGAAGAGCCACTGCAACCTAAGAGTTCCACTTATCCCACTGAAGTTGAAATCCCAGCTGTGATCGACCTAGTCATGGAAGTTTTGGTCATCATTCCTGATTGGACTGTACCATACATCACATATATTCTCAGGAAAGAACTGCTAGAAGACGAAGATGAAGCACAACAGATCGTCCATCGATCCAAATCCTTCACCGTGATAAACGGTCGACTGTACAAAGTATGACTGGAGTTGCTCAGCGATGCATTACTCTAGAAGAAGGTCGAATGATTCTCAATGATATCCACTCGGGGACCTGTGGTCACGATGCGTCCTCACGGAAAATAGTGGCCAAAGCATACCGAGCAGTTTTTTACTGGCTGCGAGCAAATGAAATGGCAAAGGAAATAGTCGACAAGTGTGAGGGTTGCCAGTTCTACTCCAATATGTCTCACAAGCCCGCTTCAGCCTTGAAGACCATTCCACTCGTCTGGCCATTTGACGTTTGGGGGTTGGATATGGTTGGACCCTTGAGGACTGACGGAAGTGGTTTCACTCACCTACTTGTTGCAGTCGACAAGTTCACTAAATGGATTGAAGCCAAGCCCATCAAGAGCCTCGATTCGAGCACTGCCGTTAGCTTCGTCAGGGGGTTAACATTCAGATTTGGAGTCCCGCACATCATCATCACAGACAATGGTTCAAACTCTGATTCAGATGAGATCAGAGCTTTCTGTGCTTCCCAAGGCACTCGGGGCGATTATGCTTCAGTCGCTCACCCACAGTCGAATGGACAAGCAGAAAGAGCAAATGGTTTGATCCTCCAAGGGTTGAAGCCCAGTTAATGCGAGACCTCAAGCATGCTGCCGGCGCCTGGGTAGATGAGTTACCATCAGTACTGTGGGGCCCAAGGACAATGCCAAATCGGTCGACTGGCCGGACTCCCTTCTTCCTGGTTTATCGAGCCGAGGCCCTGCTACCGACTGATTTACTCCATAATGCCTCGTGAGTGGAACTCTTTTCAGAGGCAGAAATAGAACAAGCCCGTCAAGACATTGTTGACCTTCTGGAAGAGGAAACAAAGATGGCCCTGATCCGATCGACCATCTATCAACAAGACCTGCATCGTTTCCATGCCAGAAACATTAGGGGTCGAGCATTTCATGAGGGAGACCTGGTTCTCCGAGTGGACCAGCAACGTCCACACAAGCTTGCTCCTGCTTGGGAAGGCCCCTTCATCATCACCAAAGTGCTCCACAATGGTGCATATCACCTGTACGATGTGGAACACAAGAAAGACGAGCCATGCACCTGGAATGCGGAGCTTCTCTGCCACTTTAACAATTAAGCATTCAGACTATCGCGATGTAATAAGAAGTACCTTTCAGTTTGTTTATCAAAGACATGGTTTTGCAGTCTCCTAAATGATTGTTATTACTTATACATGTGTCCAAAATCCAACAGTGGGTGGCTTAGTTGTGAATTCGATTCGCCTAAGTTCCAAAAAAACAAAATCCCACCGAGTGGAGAGCATGCCTCCCACTCGGGGGTTTAGCTGTGAACCTGATTCACCTAAGTTTCAAAAATCCTACCGAGTGGAGAGCAAACTTCCACTCGGGGGCTTAGCTGCAGTCCAGTACCCGCCTAAGTTTAAAAAATCCTACTGAGTGGTGAGCAACCCTCCCACTCGGGGGATTAGCTGCAGTCCAGTACTCGCCTAAGTTTAAAAAAACCCTACCGAGTGGTGAGCAGCCCTCCCACTCGGGGCTTAGCCGTAGTCCAGTACTCGCCTAAGTTTAAAAAATCCTACGGAGTGGTGAGGAACCCTCCCACTCGGGGGCTTAGCTGCAGTCCAGTACTCGCCTAAGTTTTAAAAACCCTACCGAGTGGTGAGCAACCCTACCACTCGAGGGCTTAGCTGCAGTCCAGTACTCGCCTAAGTTTAAAAAATCCTACAGAGTTGTGAGAAACCCTCGCACTCGAGGGCTTAACTGCAATCTAGTAC
>NC_057806.1:398411768-398621017 GCF_018294505.1 Triticum aestivum | reverse complement strand
AAAAAATCCTACCGAGTGGTGAGAAACCCTCCCACTCGGGGGCTTAGCTGCAGTCTAGTACTCGCCTAAGTTTAAAAAATCCTACCGAGTGGTGAGCAACCCTCCCACTCGGGGGATTAGCTGCAGTCCAGTACTTGCCTAAGTTTTAAAAATCTTACTGAGTGGTGAGCAACCCTCCCACTCGGGGGCTTAGCTGCAGTCCAGTACTCGCCTAAGTTTAAAAAATCCTACCGAGTGGTGAGCAACCCTCCCACTCGGGGGCTTAGCTGCAGTCTAGTACTCTCCTAAGTTTAAAAAATCCTACCGAGTGGTGAGCAACCCTCCCACTCGGGGGCTTAGCTTCAGTCTCGTACTCGCCTAAGTTTTAAAACACGCTCTATCCTTATCCTCAAGGACGATAAGGTTCAAGTCGACGACAACCTTATCCTTGGAGCTTCGACACAAATACAATGTCCGCTCCATCCTTATCCGCAAGGACGATGAGGTGCAGGTCGACCATGACCTGTCCTTGGAACTTCAAGACAAATACAACGTTCGCTCCATCCTTATCCGCAAGGACGACGAGGTGCAGGTCGACCACGACCTTATCCTCGGAGCTACGACACAAATACAATGTCCGCTCCATCCTTACCTGCAAAAAGAAGACGAGCAGGTCATGGACGGCATCAGATGCCCTTGTCTGTGATCCACTCGACTGAGCTACACCACAAAGTCAGTAGCAACACAGATTGAAGAATCAAAGCGAGGAGATTCAAAAGCAACCAAGTTCAGATAAAACTTAAGAGGTTCCAGACCATAGTTCAAAGGACTCGGGCATCAGGCCTGAAAGAGTTTAAACGGTTACAAGACCACTTGGCATACCGAGGCAAATTCAATCGGATTATAAAAGTTTGTTCACTCCGCGGGGGAAGGATTGGAAGGCTCGATGAACTCGTCCAGATCAATTCCATCTGCAATTTTAGTGGCAGCAGCAATGAAGGTCTCCATGAAGGGCCGGAAGTTATGTTTCCTGGTATTGGCAACCTTGATCGCTGCTAGCTTTTCCTCCTTGGCCTCCTTGCAGTGGACTCGAACTAGCGACAGAGCTACGTCGGCATCGCAGCGAGCAGATGACTTCTTCCACTCCTGCACTTGGCCAGGGACCTCATTGAGTCGAGTCATCAAGGACTCGAGGTCATTCTGGAGCATCTCCCGTGGCCAAAGTGCTGAGTCAATCCGCGACACCGCAACCTTCGGAGGTGCAAGGTAGTTCGTAACACTGGCGACGCGATATTCTAGTCGGAGCCCGTTCATGGCAGCTTCATCACCGACAGGGGAAAGGATGGGGTCTAGGCCTGTCATGATCCACCCAGTTTCTTCCTCAAAGTTCTGACAGAATTCTACAAACACAAAGAGATACCGATGTGATAATGAGTTGACGATTTTATGGTGAGTCGATGATGGCTAAAGAATCGGACAAGGAAAAATACCTTTGAGCATAAGGAACAACTTCTTGGCGAGTGCCCCCAGATAAGCCTCCAGGTCATTTCTCTTACGAGAAATGCCTTCAATCTTCTTGTTCAAAGAAACTTTGTCTTTCTTCAGACGGGTCACTTCTTTGTTGGCCTCGGTGAGGGATGCCTCTAGCTTGGCGTTGTCTTCCTCCAGTGCCCCGACTGAAGCCAGCTTCTTGTCGACGAGTGCAGTCTTCTCCTGAGCCTCCTTATGCGTAGCTGCAAGGTCAAGGTCCTTCTATACCAGGGCTTGCTTCATTTTCTCTGAAGAATGTGCACTCGGGTTAGGGAGAAGAATGAAGAGATAACTTGATAGATGGTCAAGATAGACAGTCGACAGGTCGTTACCTTCCGTACCAGCTACTTCGTCTTTAGCCTTTCTCAAATTCTGATTGGCCAGCTCCAAGTCAAGGTTGAGCGGTCTTTGCTTTTCCTCGAAATCGGCAAACTTGCACTACCAAAAAAGACACATTCGTGACATTTCAGGCTGAACAATTTTTTTTGTCATACTTATGACACTTCTATGACAATAATTGTGACAAAACACGGTATCATCATAGATGTGGTGGGGTCCTACTTCTATGACAAAAAATCATGACAAAAAAATGGGATTTTCGTCCTGGGCGGGCCGGAGACGCAGCTGCATGTCATTCTTTGGGCCGTCCATGACGAAGACACCATGGTAGAAGCGACGGCGAGGAAAATATCAGGGTGTTCCCGGTGACGGTGGGTGGTCGGGGCCGAGCGATGCACATTTCTATTGTACACCCACACGCGTGGGTGCGAGGCGTTGGGCTGTAACTGAACCCGAGCGAGCCGTTGGGCTCTAACTGAACCCGAGCGATTGAACTGCAGGCTACGCGTTACTGAACCCGAGCGATCGATCGATGGCTGTTAACTGAACCTGATCGAGTGATTCCTTTGCTACTGCTGCTAACTGAAGCCGATCGATGCCGCCTCTGGATGAACAGTGAGCGTTGCTGGGGGGTTTGGATGAACAGATCCTGGTTGGGGTGGATGAACAGGACCCCGTGGTGTTGCCTCTGGATGAACAGTAAGCGTTGCTGGGGGGTTTGGATGAACAGTTACGGTGGGGGTGGATGAACAGGACCCCGTGGTGTTACCTCTGGATGAACATGACCCCGATCGATCGAGCCGGTTAGGGCTGGATGAACAGGACCCCGTGGAGGGTAGGATGAATAGGACCACCCCGTGGAGGGCTGAATGAACAGTAGATGGTGGAGGGCTGGATGAACAGTAGCCCGTGGAGGGGTGGTTGAACAGGAGCCCGTGGAGAGGGCTGGTTGAACAGTAGCCGATGGAGTAGCGCGCGGTGGATGCTGGATGAACAGGAGCCCGTGGATGAACAATCGCAGGTGGAGGCTGGAGGAGGTCGACAGTGGATGAACAGTAGCCCCGTGGAGGTTGGAGGGGGTCGACGGTGGAGATGAACACTATCCCGTGGAGTCTGTTTTGTGGTACGCCACACCCCTCCCGATGAACAGGACCCCCGTTTCGACCGTAGCGCTCCAACACAAGTCCATTTCCTCCGTTTTGCGATACGCCACACCCCTCCCGATCAACAGGACCCCCGTTTCGATCGTAGGAGGTCCGCTTCCTCTGTTTTGCGGTACGCCAGACCCCTCCCGATAAACAGGATCCCGTTTCAAACGTGGGCGGTCGAACACAAGGCCGTTTCCTCCATTCCTCGGTACAACAGGCCTCGTTTCCATCGGCTATTCCGTCCAAGCCCTCCCGATAACACGACCACACATTCCGTTCCGACCCAGCCGGTTGGCTCCCCATGAACACGATGACGACGCAGTTTCTCCGTTCTGAACCAGCCATGTACACGAGCCCTGGCCGTACGTATGCGCGAGTAGGCGTTTGAGACCCTGCCCGTATGTACGTACGTGGCCGTATTTTCTTTCTTGCACACTGGCCGATGTACGTACATGTACATGCTACGTGCGCGCCTCTACATCAACCAGTATGTACGTACACATTCATGACCAGAATGACAATGCTACGTACGCTTCGACCAGGTGGGTCCCGACTGTCTGGCACTTCCTTGCGTGCAAAGATGTAGCTGGTGGGTCCCAGCAGTCAAGGGGGCGAATCGTTTTTTTTGCCTGGACGCACTTCCTTGCATGCGAAGATGTAGCTGGTGGGTCCTAGCAGTCAGGGGGAAATGTTTTTTCGTGAAATACAGTGGCCCGTCCGATGGGTCCCCGTTGTCAGGTGGAGGAATATTTATCTTGCGCGTAATAAGGAGGCACTTCCTTGCTGCGGCTGTGGACCCAGCTGTCAGTCTCTCCACATACAGTCCACATCCGATGGAAGCCGTTCCTTGACCATGTTGACCACGCCGCACCGAGAGCACCAGGGCGGTGGACGACGGCGAGGCCTACGACGCGGAGCCGGGAAGACATGACAGTGGAAGCCTGCATGGTGAGGAGTACGATGGTTCACTGGTTCGGCTGCGGTGTGAGGCTGCCGTCGCCGCAGGGCCTGGCCAGCGGTGGGAATAGTAGGGGCGGTGAGGCCTCCGCGGCAGCATAGCCGGCCACGGGAGGGAGGAGCATGCGGCATGATCGACGCTGCTTTGGGCGGCTGGAGCAAGAAGACCAGAGGTTGAAGAAGCACTACGGCCGTTGGATGGACATCGTATGGTCACTAGAGCTAGAATCGTTCATATTGACTAAGTTGACAAAGCACTCCGTCCCCGTCAACTTAGTAGGCCCACAAGTCAGCCTGCCACCAGGGTGGGTCCTGACCAGCAGGGGGAGTATTCATTTTTTTGTGCGTAATAAGGAGGCACTTCTGGTGGGTCTGAGCGGACAGCGGGGGGAAAGTTTTTTCACGCAATACGGTAGCCCGTATGGTGGGTCCCAGCAGTCAGGGGGAAATGTTTTTTTCGCGAAATATGGTGGCCCATACGGTGGGTCCCTGCTGTCAGGTGGAGGAATCATTATTTTCCGCGTAATAAGGAGGCACTTCCTTGCTGCCGTCGTGGACCCAGCTGTCAGCCTCTGCACGTACATCCCACGTCCGATGGAAGCCATTCCTTGACCACATTGACCACGTCGCACCGAGAGCACCAGGGCGGTGGACGATGGCGAGGCCTAGGAAGGGGACGATGCAGAGCCGGGGAAGACACGGTAGTGGATGCCCACGCGGAGAGGAGTACGGGGGTTCACTGGTTCGGCTGCGGTGTGAGGCTGCCGTCGCTGCAGAATAACAGGGGTGTGGGTGAGTAGAGGGAAGGCCTGGCCAGCGGTGGGAGTTGTAGGGGGCGGTGAGGCCTCCGCGGCATCACAGCCGGCCATGGGAGGCAGGAGCACGTGGCACGACCGGCGCTGGTTTGGGCGGCTAGGACAAGAAGACCAGAGGTTGAAGCAACACTGTGGCCGTTGGATGGACATCGTACGGTCACTGCAGCTAGAATCGTTTATATTGACTAAGTTGACAAAGCCCTTGGTATGTGTCAACTTAGTAGGCCCACAGGTCATCCTCCGAAACGGTGCGCCCAGATGTCAGGGGGAGGAATCATTTTTTGGGTGGCTGAAGCAAATATATCCGAGATGAAGAAGAAGCACGACATTCGTTGGATGGACATCCAACGGCCACAGGTGCTAGAACCATGTGTTGTTGACAAAGCCTTGCATAGGCGTCAACTTAGTTTTTTTAGGGGACGCGTCAACTTAGAAGGCCCATAAGTGTGTGGCAGAGAACATATAGCCCATTTGCAATTTGTAAGAATGTACAACCCATTTTTTAATTCTAATGGAATTTACTACAACCCATTTACTGTTTGTTAAAAGTACAACGCATTTTCTAGCTAGGACAACGATTAATAATTTCAACCATCCACTCAAAACAGAATTAAAAAAAATTCCCACATTTTTATGGGATCCGAAATATTTTTATCCGAAATTTCTACTCAGATTAAATATAATTTCAAAATAAAGTTGTATTACGTTAAAATCCTACGAAATATTGCGCGCGCAACAAGTAATGAAATTAGAATTTCCAAATTCCAAAAATAATATATTTTTTGAGCTAATTACGCGTTTGGTGCATTTTTTATAGTTACTGCCTAGTTATTATAATTACATCCTATTTATTAAATTTTAAAGTCCATTTTCTTGTTAAGCCTAATGCATACCTCCTAGGAAAGTTTGCAGCCCAGCGGGGCGGAGAATAACAAGTTGACCTGGATATTGTGTACAACTGTCGGCCCAGTTGCATTGCTGATGTTGAAAAAAGGCATGTGTAGTATAGTACAACCTAACATGGCTACTCAGCCCATATTCAGCGACGCCAGAAAGCCCAAACAAGGCTTCTGTACAACGTTTTGAAGTCACTGAGCTCAATTAATAACTTAAGAAAAAAGTTAGATTACAGTGGAACCAAATTAAAAGCTGTCACGTGCAAAGAAATAATTCAACGGGTCCCACTCATGTGTGTGTGTGTGTGTGTGTGTGAGAGAGAGAGAGAGAGAGAGGGAGACCCATCGGTCGATGCTCGTAAATACATCTTTCAGCCATATGCATTGCTGATGCTCAGTAAAAACTTATATAGTTGACACAATCATATAGAACATCATAGCACACTGAACTTGCATACAAAAATTTCACGCAGGCAGCACAATCAGGATGGAAGCAGTGGATCGCTACGGGTAGGGCTATGTTGAAACCCATGAACTCCTACATAACGGTTCATCGTCTTTATCAATGACAGGGAAATATCTTGAATGCTGTGCAAAGAAAACAGACAAACAACACAATAAGTTCTGTTAGCACATTAAGTTGACGTATATCCCTTTCTAAAAAAAGTTCAGGTACAAAATTAGAACATGTCACAATCAAATGTACTGGCACATCATTGCTTCACACCCATAGCTTAGATTTAACTAATATCTGACAAGATTCACTTGTTACCTCAAACTAGAGCACATCCAGGCAGCCATCCTTGCCTCTTCTCCCAAAGAAGCAGTGGCCTCCGCCGCGAGATGGAGTAGGCCCTGTGCCATCCATCGTTCCGAGCAACACGGGCAAAGTCTGACGTTGACTCCTGTAATGGACGTCGTCGATGGACCCTGGCACTAGTGGTGGCGACAGGACTTCGATTGTTGGATTGACCACTTCTTCGACATGCACGAACACTCGATACAGGTACATCCCTAACATGGTCCGCGGCGGCCTTGGTGGTGACGAATAGTACAACCCCGGTTCCTACACCAGTATCTCAACACCAATCACCTTCAGTATGGTGGACGGCTTCTTCATCCATGCCATCACCGTCAGAGCCCGGCTGTCTGGAGGAACAAACATACTTACAAGCTCACCTCCAAGGTCGTTGATAAGCTCATTCATGGACTCGCTGTTCCAAGCACGTCGAGGCATGCCGTGGAAGGTAAGCTTTGTGAAAAACTCAAGCTCAGAGGGCACCGAGCCCCATCCTGGGTGCCACCGATCAAAGCTCACCGGCGCGCCATCATAGAACACACGACTGCAGTCGAAAGTTGTCCGGAACCTGACGAAGAAATCAGCCGGTGGCGGACAGACTTCGACAAGCAAGTCAGTTATTTGGATGCCATGTGCAATGCCAAGAGCTTTGACAAGGTCGTCCGGTGAGAAGGGAGGCCGGTCGCCGTTGATGGTTACCATCGACACTTTGCCGAAAAACTCCTCGTCAAGCGCTGCCATGCCACTATTGAGCGAGAGCACGCAGCGACCGAAGGCAGGACGAAACTCAGGATCTCTGGCTCAGAGATCCGCGTTGACCGACGACATGATAGTGAGCTTGAGTACAGGAAGTACATGAGGGGGATTTGGGGGAACTGGAGTAAGAATCAAGATTCCAGAGGTGGGGGAGGGGCGCGAGATTGGGGATGAAAAGGTAGCTTGAATTTCGAACACGCGCCAATATGCTCTCGGCGCGCAAGCGCACGAAAACACAGGTGGCACCCACATGTCGGCCTAAGAGTCCTTATTCTTTCTTTTTTGGAGAGCCCGGCCTTTTTTGAGGATCTTTTGAGAGCCCGGCCCGAGAGTCATAAATGACCTGTTTGGCACTGTGTTACTACTCGGCCCATGTTCAACGACACCTCACCGGCCCAAACAAGTGTACATCATCGAAAAGACACTGAGCTCAAATTATATAACTTGAAAAAAAGAGATACACTCTGAACACTGGAGAATGGTGATGCCCTCATTTAGCCCGCCAGTAGTTTGAGACAATAAACGGTTCTAAACAATGATATATACAACATTCAAACGCTGACTAGTGACTACTACTGACATAAACAGCAAGACATGATAGTTCATAAGAAGTCTTGCTACACCACCAAAATGCACCCATCTGTAGCGCTCAGACTCTCGTGATCCAGATGAGAATGACATTCTAGACAGAGGCAACTATTACATAGTAAGAGTGACATAGATGAGGATGACCAAATGACAAGGAATATGCATAACAAAAGAAAGAACTACCATCCAGAACAAGCAGCAAAGACAACAAAGTCATTCGAGGAGATGACCCAACACCATCATAATTTGCAGCCCTGCTTCAGCGACCAATGATCCGGAGACACCAGTACTCCACCCTTTCGACGCAACAGCCCAATTACCTATCAACCTGAAGGCTTGAACCACATCACTGCCTGTCGTAATTGAGACATCCAAGGATCAAAGTTAATCCGGATGCCTTTGTCATTCTCACCTTCTTTTGGCTGCAGGTTGTATCGTTGACAATTGGCGGAGTTTGCTCCCGAACTCCTAGGGCTCGCCGTGTAGAAACAGTTTTCCATAGCAAACAGAGCCTCTCTGCCATCAAAGTCCTTGCCAACGGTGATCTCCTGGTTAATCGGATAATTGAGTCCGAGAAACAGAGAGTGTGAACTAAGGCTGTTTACCTGCCTCCAACTAAAAAAAATCCTGAAGGCCCCAACAAGCTGGTATCCTGCTCATAGACGTGACAACCACTGTCTGGATACTCGCATATTTCACGGTGCTTGTATACGGTGGGGTTTTTGCAACATAACTTTTCTGGCTCATGTGTCCGAATGATCATCAGTCTTTTGTTGTCGTCTGATCGAGCGAGGAACCAGTTGTGCTTCCTTGTTTTTAGCAAAGGTGGTGTGATTACAAAGGGAAGTAACTGTAGGGACACTGCATCATAGCAAAAAGAATAGGCATTGTTAATATAAGATCAGCATTGTTCAGAGTATGAGTAGGATAATGCAAGAAATAGCATTGATATGTCCCTGTTGGAACTGGGAGGAAAATACAGGGAAATGTATACTGGGTTCGAAATTATAGAAGTGCCATGCATGGTTATACTTATGTTATCTCGCAATCGATTCTTCACAGGAAACTACCATGTCATGCATGTTATGGAATCATGTTCTATCCTCACAAACAAATTCTTCAAGGTAACTAACAAACCATGCATTGTTATATACTCGTGTTGTGTGGGCAAATTTTTTGTGAGGATATTATTCTAGCCATTGATTGCTGAAGGGCGAATATAGGTATGTACACATGGTAAGCATTACAGGATTTCACTACTTCCAAATATAGAGTCCTCCATATGCACATTTACTTCCCTAATGTATGGTTAGATGAAACCAACAGTGTGGTGCATGTTTCTACATCATGAAAATGAGGAAACCAACATGGCCATTGATACACACTGATATTTAGTAGTAGTATATAAATTACTGTAAAATAAGGAGAATATCCATATATTCCTAACCGTTTGATTATTCAGGGGTACAAATTGACTGTAATGACATGATCACAATCACATGAATTAACTCATTCCAAATATAGTGGATTTCTGGCATCTCTAATACATTGCCATAGTTCTACTCAAATTCTACTCAAACAGGGATATGCCAATCATCAAAAAAGTTCAAACAGTGTCATGGCGTCATCATTAACATGAGACAGAAACAACTTACACGCGCCGTCCCAGCAATACATGGTGCCATCTGCTTTGTCGATCGCGTAGATGATGCCATTGTGTTCAATAGCATCACAGAAGTGCGCACCAGCTTTGATAATGATCCACTGCAAGCTGAGTTGTCTCCAGCTAAAGAAGGCACCGGCGTAAAGATAGGCGAGTCCGCGGTCGAACAAGGCAATTAGCTTGAAATCTGCGTAATTCTCATGTCGTGTGGGCACTTGGCAGATTACAATCTTCTGCAAAACAAGGTCCATCCAACTGACGTGGTAATCTAGATGACTAGGACCGTGATGGTAAAACTCTATATAATCCAACGGAGGAAGGGTAATCTCATGGGAGGTCTGGAAGTTCATGAGCACTAGCTTTTTACCGTCTTCTCTGAAGGTAGCCATCCAGTGGGAGTTCATGCCGACCCAGTACATACCTGCCAATTAGTTTCAGGCGATGGTTATCGGATCGAAGTAGAGGGAAATGATGTACGGTGACCCACTACATACCCGCTGAGGGAGTCCTGGATTAGGGGGTCTCCGGACAGCCAGACTATATCCTTTGGCCAGACTGTTAGACTATGAAGATAGAAGATTGAAGACTTCGTCTCGTGTCCGGATGGGACTCTACTTGGCGTGGAAGGCAAGCTAGGCAATATGGATATGGATACTTCCTCCTTTGTAACCGACCTTGTGTAACCCCGAACCCTCTTCGGTGTCTATATAAACCGAAGGGTTTTAGTCTGTAGGACAACAACCTCAACATACAATCATACCATAGGCTAGCTTCTAGGGTTTAGCCTCTCTGATCTCGTAGTAGATCTACTCTTGTACTACCCATATCATCAATATCAATCAAGCAGGACGTAGGGTTTTACCTCCATCAAGAGGGCCCGAACCTGGGTAAAACATTGTGTCCCCTACCTCCTGTTACCATCCGGCCTAGACGCATAGTTCGGGACCCCCTACCCGAGATCCGCCGGTTTTGACACCGACATTGGTGCTTTTATTGAGAGTTCCTCTGTGTCGTCGCCGTTAGGCTTGATGGCTCCTACTATCATAGATAGCGATGCGGTTCAGGGTGAGACTTTTCTCCCCAGACAGATCTTCGTATTCGGCGGCTTTGTACTACGGGCTAATTCACTTGGCCATCTGGAGCAGATTGAAAGCTACGCCCCTGGCCATCAGGTCAGATTTGGAAGTTTGAACTACACGGCCGACATCCGCGGAGACTTGATCTTCGACGGATTCGAGCCACAGCCGGGCGCGCTGCACTGTCACGATGGGTATGACCTAGCTTTGCCGCCGAACAGTACCCCAGAGGCTGGGCCCGCATCAGCTCTGACCCTTAGCTCGGAGCCAACTGCGCCAATCAAGGACGGGTGGTTAGACACCGCCTCAGGGGCTGCAGTCTCAACGGTGATCGAGCCGAACACCAGCCTAACCCTCTGCGCAGCCCGTGACTCCAAGGTGCCGGACTCTTTTCCGGACACCGAACCATCCGCGCCCCTGCCAATCTAATCCGATTGGGCGCCGATCATGGAATTCACCGCCGCGGATATATTTCAGCACTCGCCCTTCGGCGACATTCTAAATTCACTAAGGTCTCTCTCTTTGTCAGGAGAGCCCTGGCCGGACTATGGCCAACAGGATTGGGATGCGGACGACGAAATTTGACGCCCACCCACCACCCACTTCGTAGCCACTGTCGATGATTTAACCGACATGCTCGACTTCGACTTCGAAGACATCGACGGTATGGACGACGATGTAGGAGACGAACATGAACCAGCGCCTATAGGGCACTAGAAAGCCACCTCGTCATATGACATATACATGGTGGATACACCCAAAGAAGGCAATGGCGACGAGATAGCGGAGGATGACCACTCCAAGAAACAACCCAAGCGCCGACGTCAGCGGCGCCGCTCTAAGTCCCGCCAAAGCAAAAGTGGTGATACCGGCACAGGAGATAATAACACTTCGGATAGTGCCGAATACAAAAACAATCCCCTCCAGCATGATTTAGAGCAGGAGGATGGAGGACCCAGCTCTCTTGAGAGAGCGGCAGACGGAGAGGAGGAGGATGACAATTACATGCCCCCCTCCGAAGACGAGGCAAGCCTCGGCGATGATGAATTTGCCGTACCAGAGGATCCCGTCGAACAAGAGCGCTTCAAGCGCCGGCTTATGGCCACGGCAAATAGCCTGAAGAAAAAGCGGCAGCAGCTTCAAGCTGATCAAGATCTGCTAGCTGACAGATCGACTGAAGTCCTTGCGACCGAGGAATATAAACTCGAGCGCCCCTCCAAGAATTACTCAAAGTGCAGGTTACTACCCCGACTGGAGGAGGAAGCGTATGATACGGCTGATCGGCCACCTCGTGGCCGCGATAGAGAGGCATTCCAGCCAAAAGCTCAGCCTCCACCCCGACGCCATTCAAATAAAAAGGCATGGGGAGACATGCCAGACCAGCGAGACATATTGGAGGACAAAGCAAAGCATGCAAGATCGATCTACGGATCACGAGGGCGCACTACTCTGCGAGACGATAAACGTCACGCCGGATACAGTAAAAGCAAATCCGGCTGGGCTGAACATAGCGGGCAAGACCCTTTTGAGCTGCGTCGTGATATAGCCCAATACAGAGGCGCCGCACACCCCTTATGCTTCACAGACGAAGTAATGGAACATCAATTCCCAGAAGGTTTCAAACCTGTAAATATTGAATCATATGACGGCACAACAGATCCCGTAGTATGGATCGAGGATTTCCTCCTTCACATCCACATGGCCCGCGGTGATGACTTACACGCCATCAAATACCTCCCACTAAAGCTCAAAGGACCAGTGCGACATTGGCTTAACAGATTGCCAACGGACTCCATTAGCTGTTGGGAAGATCTGGAAGCCGCATTCCTCGACAACTTTCAGGGCACTTATGTGCGACCACCAGACGCCGATGACTTGAGCCACATAATTCAGCAACCAGAAGAGTCGGCCAGGCAATTCTGGACTCGGTTCCTTACAAAGAAAAATTAGATCGTCGATTGTCCGGATGCAGAGGTCTTAGCGGCTTTCAAACACAACATCCGAGACGAGTGGCTAGCCCGGCACCTTGGTCAGGAAAAGCCGAAATCTATGGCAGCTCTCACGATGCTCATGACCCGCTTTTGTGCAGGAGAAGACAGCTGGCTGGCTCGCAGTAATAACATATCAAAGAACCATGGTACCTCAGATACCAAGGACGGCAATAGCAGGTCACGTCGCAACAAACATAAGCGCCGCATTAACAGCAAAAATACTGAGGATACGGCAGTCAATGCCAGATTCAAAGGCTCTAAACCCGGTTAGCGGAAAAAGCCATTCAAACAAAGTACGCCGGGTTCGTCTAGCTTGGACCGTATTCTCGATCGCTCGTGTCAAATACACGGCACCCCAGACAAGCCAACCAATCACACCAATAGGGATTGTTGGGTGTTCAAGCAGGCTGGCAAGTTAATTGCCGCAAACAAGGACAAGGGGCCACATAGCGATGACGAGGAGGAGCCCGGGCAGCCGCACACTGGAGGACAGAAGAGGTTTCCCCCGCAAGTGCGGACGGTGAACATGATATACGCAACCCACATCCCCAAGATGGAGCGGAAGCGTGCGCTCAGGGACGTATATGCGTTGGGGCCAGTCGCCCCAAAGTTCCACCCTTGGTCCTCTTGTCCGATCACCTTCGATCGCAGGGACCACCCCACTAGTATCCGTCATGGCGGATTCGCCGCACTGGTCCTAGACCCAATCATTGACGGATTTAACCTCACTCGAGTCCTTATGGATGGCGGCAGCAGCCTGAACCTGCTTTATCAGGACACAGTGCGCAAAATGGGTATAGACCCCTCAAGGATCAAACCCACAAAAACGACCTTTAAAGGCATCATTCCAGGTGTAGAGGCCCATTGCACAGGCTCAATTACACTGGAAGTGGTCTTCGGACCCGCAGATAATTTCTGAAGCGAAGAGTTAATCTTCGATATAGTCACGTTCTGTAGTGGTTATCACGCGCTGCTCGGGCGAACCGCATTTGCTAGATTCAATGCGGTACCACATTATGCATACCTCAAGCTCAAGATGCCAGGACCTCGCGGAGTTATTACAGTCAATGGAAACACAGAGCGCTCTCTCCGAATAGAGGAGCACACCGCGGCCCTCGCAGCAGAAGCGCAAAGTAGCCTCTCAAGGCAATCAACTAGTTTGGCGCTTCAAAGCCCCGACACCTTCAAGCGCGCTCGGGGCAATCGGCAAATAGACCGCCTGACGCGATCTGAGCTCGCGTAGCAATACGTCGGCCACCCCAATCCCATCCCAACGGTATAACTCGTGTCGCGCGTACATAATTATGCATTAAAAATACCATGGGCACATGTGGGGAGGGGGGCACAACTGCGGCACGCCCCAAGACGCGGCTTAAACCACAATAGGGGTTTCCCGTTTGGTTATTTTTCTTTTTTTTCAGGACCTTAATCTCTGGAAACACTGTCCGGCAGCACTATTGCCAAACATATGATGAAGCAACCAAGGAGGCAGACAGCTACGTCATACCACAGAATTCCCAGGTTGATTATAGTAACAGTTGGGGAACGTTGCAGAAAACAGAAATTTTCCTACGGTTTCACCAAGATCCATCTAGGAGTTCATCTAGCAATGAGTGATCGGATTGCATCTACATACCTTTGTAGATCACGCGTGGAAGCGTTCAAAGAACGGGGATGAGGAAGGCGTACTCGACGTGATCCAAATCACCGGAGATCCTAGCGCCGTACGGACAGCACCTCCGCGTTCAACACACGTACGATCAGCGTGACGTCTCCTTCTTCTTGATCCAACAAGGGGGAAGGAGAGGTTGAGGAAGATGGCTCCAGCAGCAGCACGACGGCGTGGTGGTGATGGAGCTGCAGTACTCCGGCACCAAAGGATGTGTTGGAGAGGGAGAGGGAGGCACCAAAGGCGTGGGGAGAGAGGACCTCCTTCCCCCACTATATATAGGGAGCCTAGGGGGGGCGCCGGCCCTAGGAGATCCAATCTCCTAGGGGGGCGGCGGCCAAGGGAGGAGTCCCTCCTCCCCAAGGCACCTCGGAGGTGCCTTCCCCCTTTGAGACTCTTCCCTTCCTTAACCCTAGGCGCATGGGCCTATTGGGGCTGGTGCCCTTGGCCCATGCAGGCCAAGGCGCACACCCCTACAGCCCATGTGGCCCCCCGGGATAGGTGGCCCCACCCGGTGGACCCCCGGGACCCTTCCGGTGGTCCCGGTACAATACCGGTGACCCCGAAACTTGTCCCGATGGCCGAAATAGCACTTCCTATATATAATTCTTTACCTCCGGACCATTTTGGAACTCCTCGTGACGTCCGGGATCTCATCCGGGACTCCGAACAACATTTGGGTTACTGCATATACATATCCCTACAACCCTAGCATCACCGAACCTTAAGTGTGTAGACCCTACGGGTTCGGGAGACATGTAGACATGACCGAGATCGCTCTCCGGTCAATAACCAACAGTGGGATCTGGATACCCATGTTGGCTCCCACATGCTCCTCGATGATCTCATCGGATGAACCACGATGTCGAGGATTCAAGCAACCCCGTATATAATTCCCTTTGTCAATCGGTATGTTACTTGCCCGAGATTCGATCGTCGGTATCCCAATACCTCGTTCAATCTCGTTACCGGCAAGTCACTTTACTCGTACCGTAATGCATGATCCTGTGACCAGACACTTGGTCACTTTGAGCTCATTATGATGATGCATTACCGAGTGGGCCCAGTGATACCTCTCCGTCATACGGAGTGACAAATCCCAGTCTTGATCCATGTCAACCCAACAGACACTTTCGGAGATACCCGTAGTATACCTTTATAGTCACCCATTTACGTTGTGATGTTTGGTACACCCAAAGCACTCCTACGGTATCCGGGAGTTACACGATCTCATGGTCTAAGGAAAGGATACTTGACACTGGAAAAACTCTAGCAAACAAACTATACGATCTTGTGCTATGTTTAGGATTGGGTCTTGTCCATCACATCATTCTCCTAATGATGTGATCTCGTTATCAATGACATCCAATGTCCATAGTCAGGAAACCATGACTATCTGTTGATCAACGAGCTAGTCAACTAGAGGCTTACTAGGGACATGTTGGTGTCTATTATTCACACATGTATTACGATTTCCGGATAACACAATTATAGCATGAGTAAAGACAATTATCATGAACAAGGAAATATAATAATAATGCTTTTATTATTGCCTCTAGGGCATATTTCCAACAGTCCCCCACTTGCACTAGAGTCAATAATCTAGTTACATTGTGATGAATAGAACACCCATGGAATTCTGGTGTTGATCATGTTTTGCTCTAGGGAGAGGTTTAGTCAACGGATCTACTACATTCAGGTCCATATGTACTTTACAAATATCTATGTCTCCATCTTGAACATTTTCACGAATGGAGTTGAAGCGACGCTTGATGTGCCTTGTCTTCTTGTGAAACCTGGGCTCCTTGGCAAGTGCAATAGCTCCAGTGTTGTCACAGAAGAGTTTGATTGGCCCCGACGCATTGGGTATGACTCCTAGGTCGGTGATGAACTCCTTCACCCAAATTGCTTCATGTGCTGCCTCCGAGGCTGCCATGTACTCTGCTTCACATGTAGATCCCGCCACGACGCTTTGCTTGCAACTACACCAGCTTACCGCCTCACCATTCAAAATATACACGTATCCGGTTTGTGACTTAGAGTCATCCAGATCTGTGTCGAATCTAGCGTTGACGTAACCTTTTACGACGAGCTCTTCGTCACCTCCATAAACGAGAAACATTTCCTTAGTCCTTTTCAGGTACTTCAGGATATTCTTGACCGCTGTCCAGTGTTCCTTGCCGGGATTACTTTGGTACCTTCCTACCAAACTTACGGCAAGGTTTACATCAGGTCTGGTACACAACATGGCATACATAATAGAACCTATGGCTGAGGCATAGGGGATGACACTCATCTCTTCTATATCTTCTGCCGTGGTCAGACATTGAGCTGAGCTCAATTTCACACCTTGCAACACAGGCAAGAACCCCTTCTTAGACTGATCCATATTGAACTTCTTCAATATCTTATCAAGGTATGTGCTTTGTGGAAGACCTATGAGGCGTCTTGATCTATCTCTGTAGATCTTGATGCCTAATATATAAGCAGCTTCTCCAAGGTCCTTCATTGAAAAACTCTTATCAAGTAGGCCTTAATGATGTCCAAGAGTTCTATATCATTTCCCATCAAAAGTATGTCATCTACATACAATATGAGAAATGCTACAGAGCTCCCACTCACTTTCTTGTAAACGCAGGCTTCTCCATAAGTCTGCGTAAACCCAAACGCTTTGATCATCTCATCAAAGCGAATGTTCCAACTCCGAGATGCTTGCACCAGCCCATAAATCGAGCGTTGGAGCTTGCACACCTTGTCAGCATTCTTAGGATCGACAAAACCTTCCGGCTGCATCATATACAATTCTTCCTTAAGGAAACCATTAAGGAATGCCGTTTTGACGTCCATTTGCCATATCTCATAATCATAGAATGCGGCAATTGCTAACATGATTCGGACGGACTTTAGCTTCTCTACCGGTGAGAAAGTCTCATCGTAGTCAACCCCTTGAACTTGTCGATAACCCTTAGCAACAAGCCGAGCTTTATAGATGGTCACATTACCATCCGCATTTGTCTTCTTCTTAAAGATCCATTTATTTTCTATGGCTCGCCGCTCTACGGGCAAGTCAATCAAAGTCCATACTTCGTTTTCATACATGGATCCTATCTCGGATTTCATGGCTTCCAGCCATTTGTCAGAATCCGGGCCCACCATCGCTTCTTCATAGTTCGAAGGTTCACCATTGTCTAACAACATGATTTCCAAGACAGGGTTACTGTACCACTCTGGTGCGGAACGTGTCCTTGTGGACCTACGAATTTCAGTAGGAGCTTGATCAGAAGTATCTTGATCATCATTAACTTCCTCTCTAGTCGGTGCAGGCACCTCAAGAACATTTTCTTGAGTTGCGCCACTTTCCGGTTCAAGAGGTAATACTTCATCAAGTTCTACTTTCCTCCTACTTACTTCTTTCGAGAGAAACTCCTTCTCTAGAAAGGATCCATTCTTGGCAACAAAGATCTTGCCTTCGGATCTGAGGTAGAAGGTATACCCAATAGTTTCTTTAGGGTATCCTATGAAGACGCATTTTTCCGACTTGGGTTCGAGCTTTTCAGGTTGAAGTTTCTTGACATAAGCATCGCATCCCCAAACTTTTAGAAATGATAGCTTAGGTTTCTTCCCAAACCATAATTCATACGGTGTCGTATCAACGGATTTCGACGGAGCCCTATTTAAAGTGAATGCGGCAGTCTCTAAAGCATAGCCCCAAAAGGATAGCGGTAAATCGGTAAGAGACATCATAGATCGCACCATATCTAATAGTGTGCGATTACGACGTTCGGACACACCATTACGCTGAGGTGTTCCAGGCGGCGTGAGTTGTGAAACTATTTCACATTTTCTTAAGTGCGTGCCAAATTTGTGACTCAAGTATTCTCCTCCATGATTTGATCGCAGGAACTTGATTTTCCTGTCACGTTGATTCTCAACCTCACTCTGAAATTCCTTGAACTTTTCAAAGGTCTCAGACTTGTGTTTCATTAAATAGATATACCCATATCTACTCAAGTCATCAGTGAGGGTGAGAACATAACGATAGCCACCGCGAGCCTCAACACTCATTGGACCGCACACATCAGTATGGATGATTTCCAATAAGTTGGTTGCTCGCTCCATTGTTCCTGAGAACGGGAGTCTTGGTCATTTTACCCATGAGGCATGGTTCGCACGTGTCAAATGATTCGTAATCAAGAGACTCTAAAAGTCCATCAGCATGGAGCTTCTTCATGCGTTTGACACCTATGTGACCAAGGTGGCAGTGCCACAAGTATGTGGGACTATCATTATCAATCTTACATCTTTTGGTATTCACACTATGAATATGTGTAGCATTACGCTCGAGATTCATTAAGAATAAACCATTCACCATCGGAGCATGACCATAAAACATATCTCTCATATAAATAGAACAACCATTATTCTCGGATTTAAATGAGTAGCCATCTCGAATTAAACGAGATCCTGATACAATGTTCATGCTCAAACTTGGCACTAAATAACAATTATTGAGGTTCAAAACTAACCCCGTAGGTAAATGTAGAGGTAGCGTGCCGACGGCGATCACATCGACCTTGGAACCATTCCCAACGCGCATCGTCACCTCGTCCTTCGCCAGTCTCCACTTATTCCGCAGCTCCTGCTTTGAGTTACAAATGTGAGCAACTGCACCGGTATCAAATACCCAGGAGCTACTATGAGTACTGGTAAGGTACACATCAATTACATGTATATCACATATACCTTTCGTTTTGCCGGCCTTCTTGTCCGCTAAGTATTTGGGGCAGTTCCGCTTCCAGTGACCACTTTCCTTGCAATAAAAGCACTCAGTCTCGGGCTTGGGTCCATTCTTTGGCTTCTTCCCGGCAGCTTGCTTGCCGGGCGCGGCAACTCCCTTGCCGTCTTTCTTGAAGGTTTTCTTACCCTTGCCTTTCTTGAACTTAGTGGTTTTATTCACCATCAACACTTGATGTTCCTTTTTGACTTCTACCTCTGCTGATTTCAGCATTGCAAATACCTCAGGAATGGTATTTTCCATTCCCTGCATATTGAAGTTCATCACAAATCTCTTATAGCTCGGTGGAAGCGACTGAAGGATTCTGTCAATGACCGCGTCATCCGGGAGATTAACTCCCAGCTGAGTCAAGCGGTTATGTAACCCAGACATAGTGAGTATGTGCTCACTGACAGAACTGTTTTCCTCCATCTTACAGCTGAAGAACTTGTCGGAGACTTGATATCTCTCGACCCAGGCATGAGCTTGGAAAACCATTTTCAGCTCCTCGAACATCTCATATGCTCCGTGTCTCTCAAAACGCTTTTGGAGCCCCGGCTCTAAGCTGTAAAGCATGCCGCACTGAACGAGGGAGTAGTCATCGGTACGTGCCTGCCAAGCGTTCATAACGTCTTGTTCTGCAGGGAGAACAAGTGCGTCACCCAGCGGTGCTTGTAGGACATAATCTTTCTTAGCAGCCATGAGGATGATCCTCAGGTTCCAGACCCAGTCCGTGTAGTTGCTGCCATCATCTTTCAGCTTGGTTTTCTCTAGGAATGCGTTGAAGTTGAGGACTACGTTGGCCATTTGATCTACAAGACATATTGTAAAAATTTTAGACTAAGTTCATGATAATTAAGTTCATCTAATCAAATTATTCAATGAACTCCCACTTAGATAGACATCCCTCCTGTAATCTAAGTATAACATGATCCGAGTTAACTAGGCCGTGTCCGATCATCACATGAGACAGACTAGTCAACATCGGTGAACATCTTCATGTTGATCGTATCTTCTATACGACTCATGCTCGACCTTTCGGTCTTCTGTGTTCCGAGGCCATGTCTGTACATGCTAGGCTCGTCAAGTCAACCTAAGTGTTTGCATGTGTAAATCTGTCTTACACCCGTTGTATGTGAACATTAGAATCTATCACACCCGATCATCACGTGGTGCTTGGAAACAATGAACTGTCGCAACGGTGCACAGTTAGGGGGAACACTTTCTTGAAATTATTATGAGAGATCATCTTATTTACTACCGTCGTTCTAAGTAAACAAGATGCAAAAACATGATAAACATCTCATGCAATCAAATAATAATAGTGACATGATATGGCCAATATCACATAGCTCCTTTGATCTCCATCTTGGGGCTCCATGATCATCTTGTCACCAGCATGACACCATGATCTCCATCATCATGATCTCCATCATCGTGTCTCCATGAAGTTGCTCGCCAACTATTACTTCTACTACTATGGCTAACGCGTTTAGCAATAAAGTAAAGTAATTTACATGGCGTTTCTCAATGACACGCAGGTCATACAAAAAATAAAGACAACTCCTATGGCTCCTGCCAGTTGTCATACTCATCGACATGCAAGTCGTGATTCCTATTACAATAGCATGAACAACTCATACATCACATATATATCATTCATCATTCATCACAACTTTGGCCATATCATATCACAAAGCACTTGCTGCAAAAACAAGTTAGACGTCCTCTAATTGTTGTTGCAAGTTTTACGTGGCTGAAATAGGGTTCTTGCAAGAACGTTTTCTTACCTACGTTAAATCCACAACGTGATTTGTCAACTTCTATTTACCCTTCATAAGGACCCTTTTCGTCGAATCCGCTCCAACTAAAGTGGGAGAGACAGACACCCGCCAGCCACCTTATGCAACTAGTGCATGTTAGTCGGTGGAACCGGTCTCACGTAAGCGTACGTGTAAGGTTGGTCCGGGCCGCTTCATCCCACAATACCGTTGAAGCAAGATAAGACTAGTAGCGGCAAGAAAGTTGACAACATCAACGCCCACAACAAATTGTGTTCAACTCATGCAAAGAGAACTACGCATAGACCTAGCTCATGATGCCACTGTTGGGGAACGTTGCAGAAAACAAAAAATTTCCTACGGTTTCACCAAGATCCATCTAGGAGTTCATCTAGCAATGAGTGATCGGATTGCATCTACATACCTTTGTAGATCACGCGCGGAAGCGTTCAAAGAACGGGGATGAGGAAGGCGTACTCGACGTGATCCAAATCACCGGAGATCCTAGCGCCGTACGGACGACACCTCCGCGTTCAACACACGTACGGTCAGCGTGACGTCTCCTTCTTCTTGATCCAGCAAGGGGGAAGGAGAGGTTGAGGAAGATGGCTCCAGCAGCAGCACGACGGCGTGGTGGTGATGGAGCTGCAGTACTCCGGCACCAAAGGATGTGTTGGAGAGGGAGAGGGAGGCACCAAAGGCGTGGGGAGAGAGGCCCTCCTTCCCCCACTATATATAGGGAGCCTAGGGGGGGCGCCGGCCCTAGGAGATCCAATCTCCTAGGGGGGCGGCGGCCAAGGGAGGAGTCCCTCCTCCCCAAGGCACCTCAGAGGTGCCTTCCCCCTTTGGGACTCTTCCCTTCCTTAACCCTAGGCGCATGGGCCTATTGGGGCTGGTGCCCTTGGCCCATGCAGGCCAAGGCGCACACCCCTACATCCCATGTGGCCCCCTGGGATAGGTGGCTCCACCCGGTGGACCCCCGGGACCCTTCCGGTGGTCCCAGTACAATACCGGTGACCCCGAAACTTGTCCGATGGCCGAAATAGCACTTCCTATATATAATTCTTTACCTCCGGACCATTCCGAAACTCCTCGTGACGTCCGGGATCTCATCCGGGACTCCGAACAACATTCAGGTTACTGCATATACATATCCCTACAACCCTAGCGTCACCGAACCTTAAGTGTGTAGACCCTACGGGTTCGGGAGACATGTAGACATGACCAAGATCGCTCTCCGGTCAATAACCAACAGCGGGATCTGGATACCCATGTTGGCTCCCACATGCTCCTCCATGATCTCATCGGATGAACCATGATGTCGAGGATTCAAGCAACCCCGTATATAATTCCCTTTGTCAATCGGTATGTTACTTGCCCGAGATTCGATCGTCGGTATCCCAATACCTCGTTCAATCTCGTTAACGGAAAGTCACTTTACTCGTACCGTAATGCATGATCCCGTGACCAGACACTTGGTCACTTTGAGCTCATTATGATGATGCATTACCGAGTGGGCCCAGTGATACCTCTCCGTCATACGGAGTGACAAATCCCAGTCTTGATCCATGTCAACCCAACAGACACTTTCGGAGATACCCATAGTATACCTTTATAGTCACCCAGTTATGTTGTGATGTTTGGTACACCCAAAGCACTCCTACGGTATCTGGGAGTTACACGATCTCATGGTCTAAGGAAAGGATACTTGACATTGGAAAAACTCTAGCAAACAAACTATACGATCTTGTGCTATGTTTAGGATTGGGTCTTGTCCATCACATCATTCTCCTAATGATGTGATCTCGTTATCAATGACATCCAATGTCCATAGTCAGGAAACCATGACTATCTGTTGATCAACGAGCTAGTCAACTAGAGGCTTACTAGGGACATGTTGGTGTCTATTATTCACACATGTATTACGATTTCCGGATAACACAATTATAGCATGAATAAAGACAATTATCATGAACAAGGAAATATAATAATAATGCTTTTATTGTTGCCTCTAGGGCATATTTCCAACAGTAACGAGTGAAATATTTGATTTAATATCATTCCTCGGCTTGCCCTTGGAAGGGACATAGTCCTACTCTTTGCTTATTGCACTATCTGTATCACTCTGCTTTAACGCAATTTTTTAATAAACAATGCATGACATTACAACTATTATTGCATTATTGTTATATATATATATATCTATGTGTTCATTAATGACGCCTTGCAACCGTACACCTTGGTACGGCTAATACACCAGGGGCTTACGTACCTCACAATATGGTGTGAAAAGTCTGAACACTTTCACAAGTGCGGCACCCCGAACTTATAGCAGTATATGCATCAGCTCCGAATCATGTGTTTGGTCAAATGTTTGGTTTGCCCGGCTCCTATGTTTTGGTACCTTACGTTCCGCTCTATCGGCTAAGGTAGCGCTAGGAGAACTACTGCGATTGTGCCCCGGTTCTGCTGGGTTCAGCACCTCAGTAGAGAAAGCTAAAACTGACTGTCATGATAAGGCGAGAGACTGGTCGCTGTTCGGCGAGGTTTTCGAGTCCCTAAAGACTTATGCCACTTAGAGCGAGGGGCCGGCCCTGTCCGGCTTAAAGGCGTGTATCGCGCCCCAAATTCGGCCTTCCGAATACTAGGGGCTTCGCTGAAATTTGAAATTATAGAATTCTATGGCTAAGTGAGAGTGATAAAGCATTATTAGTATGGTTGCCTTGTTCGCTGTGCTGAGCACCTCCCTCGAAGGACCCAAACATGGGAACAAGAGTGCTCAGGTTTATCCCGAACACCCTAGCACTCGTGGCATGGGGGCAGAAGCCGAGGACTAGCCATCTCTCAGATTGAATAAACACCCAAACAGAAGGTAATATTTTAAATTCAAACAAGCGTTGCATAGCGCATATGAAACAAGTTTTCATAAATACACGATAAAACGAGCAAGTCTCACTCAAATATTACATCTTCGGAACACTCGTCCGCTATGAGACGGGCACCCGGCAGAACACCCTCATAGTACATCTCGGGGTGGTGGTGCTCCTTGCCCTCCGGCGGCCCCTCCTTGATCAGCTTCACGGCGTCTAGCTTGACCCACTGCAATTTCACACGGGCAAAAGCCCGGCGTGCACCTTCAATGCAGACAGATCGCTTGACGACCTCCAGCCGCGGGCAGGCATCCACAAGCCGCCTCACCAGGCCAAAGAAGCTGTTCGGAAGGGCGTGGACAGGCCACAGCCGGACTATAAAGCTCCTCAGGGCCAGATCGGCCGCCTTATGTAGCTCAACCATCTGCTTCAGTTGGTCGCTCATTGGCACCGGGTGTTCGGCCTCAGCATACTGAGACTAGAACAGCTTCTCCATTGAGCTTCCATCCTCGGCCTGGTAAAATCGCGCGGCATCGGACACGCTGCGGGGCAAATCTGCGAATGCTCCTGGAGAGCTCCGGATTTGGGTAAGTAATCGGTAATTTACTTTTACATGTTTGCTTTGCATATAGAAAGCCTTACCCGCTGCTATCTTCTTCATTGCGTCGATCTCCTGGAGGGCCTTTTGGGCTTCGGCCTTGCCACTTCTTGCGCTCTCGAGGGCCGCGGCAAGCTCATACTCCTACGTCTTTGAGTCAAGCTCCAATGCCTCGTGCTTCGCCACGAGAGCCTGGAGCTCTTCCTGCACCTCGCCCACCCAAGCCTCATGCTTCTCTCGCTCGGTGTGCTCCTTGGCCGTGTTATTTTCGGCCTTGGTTAGCGCTTGCTTCAGGGTTGCCACCTCGGTCGTGGCCCTTGGCAAATATACATTGATCCTGTCATTTTGCAATCACGTCTTCTTTTATATATACATATCTATGGACAGGGTATTACTTACCCTTGTTCTCCTAGAGCTGCCTCTTGGCAAGGCCGAGCTCTTTCCTGCACCCCTCGAGGTCCTACTTCAGTACGGCGACCTCCGCAGTCAGTGCGGCGGATGCCAGCAGCGAAGCCTGCATATGCATATTGACATACTTATATTAGACTCCTACGATATTATTTGATCCTCTGTTCGGCTTTTCTTTGTGAACACCGAACAAAGCATCAGGGGCTACTGTCTATGCGGTAATATTTCTACCACATTTTAAAACACTTACCTAAAAGCCTGTTAGAAGGCTGGCACATGCTTCAGTCAATCCGCTCTTGGCGGACTGAACCTTCTGGATCGCCGCACTCATGATAGTGCGGTGCTCCTTGTCGATGGAAGCGCTGCGAAGTGCTTCCAGCAGATTGTCCGGCGCCTCTGGATGGACAGAAGTCACCAGCACAGGCGTCTTGCCCCTCTTAGAAGGAGGCTGCCTGCCCGAGCCCGAAACCGCTGGAGGGTCCGGCGCGGTGTTCGGTTGAGGGCCGAACTCGGAGCTCTCAGGGGCCCCATCCCCTCGGCTCAGAGTCCGTAAGGTCGCCTTGAGGCGCCTCATGGGCTGTCTCCCCTCGACCTGGTGCCTCTTGAGACAGCACCTCATCGTCGTCAGTAGGATGAGGGGAGGTGGCGATCGGGACTGGATCGCTATCCATGTCCGACGAGCCCAGGGAGCCGTCCGCTGATACATTGATGCTGGTTTGCGGCGGCCTGCATAATCATGTTCGGCGTTAGGGAAAGCAGTGCGACAAAGGAACACTACGAGTTACTCTGGTATCCGAATACTTATCATCTCCCCAGGGGCTTGGCCCTAGGCAACCACTCGTCTTCATTTTCGTCGGCGGCGGCGGAGCTGTGCGGAAGGAGAGTCCTTCCCTTCTTGGACCCTTCGGCCCCACCAGTTAGGGCGGCCTTCCTTTTCTTATCTCCCCCTGCAGGAGGGGGAGCATCATCTTCTTCTTCCTCGTCTTCGGGGGAGGAGTGCGCCGTAGAGTCATCGGACGGTGAGTCCGACGACGCCTGGTGTCGGGAACTCTTTCGGGTTCCCTTGGCCTTCTTGGTCTTCTCCGGCACCGTATAAGGAGTCGGAGTCAGCATCTTCGCAAGAAGAGCGTCTGCTGGGCCTTCGGGCACAGGAGCCGAACAATCGATCTGTCCGGCCGTCTCCTACCAGTCCTGTCAAAGGTATGGGAGTTTAGATCCCACATGGAGTCAACCTATAAAAAATAAGTATCCTGCGAGAGGTAAAGAAGCTTACCGCTTTTGCTTGGCGCTTAGTGCTGAATCCACGATCCTCAGCAATGGGAGGGGGACCTCGGCGCTTTTGAATAGCACCCTCCAGGCATCTTCATGAGTTGTGTCGAAAAGCCTGTTCAGATTTTGGTGCCGCGCCGGGTCGAACTCCCACAAGTTGAACTCTCGTTGTTGGCATGGGAGAATCCGGCGGTCCAGCATGACCTGGACCACATTGACAAGTTTGAGCTTCTTGTTCACTATGTTTTGAATACATGTTTGGAGTCTGGTCAGCTCTTCCGAACTACCCCAGGACAGGCCCTTCTCTTTCCAGGAGGTGAGCCGCGTGGGGATGCCAGATCAGAACTCGGGGGCCGCTACCCATACAGGGTCGCGCGGCTCGGTGATGTAGAACCACCCGATTGCCACCCCTTTATGGTTTCCACAAAGGAGCCCACGAGCCATGTTACGTTGGGCATCTTGCCCACCATGGCACCTCCGCACTCCGCCTGGCGGCCGCCCACCACCTTCGGCTTGACATTGAAGGTCTTCAACCATAGGCCGAAGTGGGGCTTGATGCGGAGGAAGGCCTCACACATGACGATAAACACTGAGATGTTGAGGATGAAGTTTGGGGCCAGATCATGGAAATCCAGGCCGTAATAAAACATGAGCCCTCGGACGAATGGATGGAGAGGGAATCCCAGTCCGCAGGGGAAATGGGTGAGGAATACAACCCTCCCATGGGGCCTGGGGTGGGGATGAGCTGCCCCTCATCTGGGAGCCGGTGCGTGATGTCGTCGGGTAGGTATCCGGCTCTCCTTAGTTTCTTGGTGTCTCCCGCCATGACGGAGGAGACCATCCACCTGCCTCCCTCTCCGGACATGGCTGGAGAAGGTTGAGGTGGGAAGTGCGGACTTGGGCGCTAGAGCTGGAGTATGCAGAAACGGATGAGCAAATGAGGAAGAAGGCGTAGTGAATCCTTATCCCTTTATATGGGCGGACGAAGCTAAGCGTCCCCACTTGCCTGGTAAAACTCGCTTATCCCCCCAAGCGCCATAATTGATGGTGCGGTTGGGTTACCGACGCCCGTTGAGGGAGTCCTGGATTAGGGGGTCTCCGGACAGCCGGACTATCTCCATTGGCCGAACTATTAGACTATGAAGATACAAGATTGAAGACTACGTCTCATGTCCGGATGGGACTCTACTTGGCGTGGAAGGCAAGCTAGGCAATACGTATATGGATATCTCCCCCTTTGTAACCGACCTTGTGTAACCCTAACCCTCTCCGGTGTCTATATAAACCGAAGGGTTTTAGTCCGTAGGACAACAATCACAACATACAATCATACCGTAGGCTAGCTTATAGGGTTTAGCCTCTCTGATCTTGTGGTAGATCTACTCCTGTAACACCCATATCTTCAATATTAATCAAGCAGGACGTAGGGTTTTATCTCCATCAAGAGGGCCCGAACCTGGGTAAAACTTCGTGTCCCTTGCCTCCTGTTACCATCCGGCCTAGACGCATAGTTCGGGACCCCCTACCCGAGATCCGCCGGTTCTGACACCGACATTGGTGCTTTCATTGAGAGTTCCTCTGTGTCGTCGCCGTTAGGCTTGATGGCTCCTACTATCATTGATAACGATGCGGTCCAGGGTGAGACTTTTCTCCCCGGACAGATCTTCGTATTCGGCGGCTTTGCACTGCGGGCTAATTCGCTTGGCCATCTGGAGCAGATTGAAAGCTACGCCCCTGGCCATCAGGTCAGATTTGGAAGTTTGAATTACATGGCCAACATCCATGGGGACTTGATCTTCGATGGATTTGAGCCACAGTCGGGCGCGCCGCACTGTCGCGATGGGTATGACTTAGCTCTGCCATCAGACGGTACCCCAGAGGTCACGCCCGCATCAACTCCGACCCTTAGCTCGGAGCCAGCTGCGTCAATCGAGGACGGGTGGCTAGACACCGCCTCAGGGGCTGCAGTTTCGACGGCGATCGAGCCAAACACCAGCATAATCCTCTACGCAGCCCGTGACTCCAAGGTGCCGCACTCTCCTACGGACCCCGAACCATCCGCGCCCCTGCCAACCGAATCCGATTGGGCGCCGATCATGGAATTCACCGCTGCGGATATCTTTCAGCACTCGCCCTTCCGCAACATTCTGAATTCACTAAGGTCTCTCTCTTTATCAGGAGAGCCCAGGCCGGATTATGGCCAACAGGACTGGGATGTGGACGACGAAGAAATTCGACGCCCACCCACCACCTACTTTGTAGCCGCTGTCGATGATTTAACCGACATGCTCGACTTCGACTCCGAAGACATCGACGGTATGGATGATGATGTAGGAGACGAACATGAACCAGCACCTATAGGGCACTGGAAAGCCACCTCGTCGTATGACATATACATGGTGGATACACCCAATGAAGGCAACGGCGACGAGATAGCGGAGGATGACCCCTCCAAGAAGCAACCCAAGCGCCGACGTCAGCGGCGCCGCTCTAAGTCCTGCCAAAGCAAAAGTGGTGATACCGGCACAGGAGATAATAACACTCCGGATAGCGCCAAAGACAACAAAAATCCCCTCCAGCAAGAGTTAGATCAGGAGGTTGAAGGAGCCAGCTCTCCTGAGAGAGCGGCTAGCGGAGAGGAGGAGGATGACAATTACATGCCCCCCATCCGAAGACGAGGCAAGCCTCGGCGATGATGAATTCACCGTACCAGAGGATCCCGTCGAACAAGAGCGCTTCAAGCGTAGGCTTATGGCCACGGCAAATAGCCTGAAGAAAAAGCAACAGCAGCTTCAAGCTGATCAAGACCTGCTAGCTGACAAATGGACTGAAGTCCTCGCGGCCGAGGAATATAAACTCGATCGTCCCTCCAAGAGTTACCCAAGGCGCAGGTTACTACCCCGACTGCAGGAAGAAGCGTATGATACGGCTGATCGGCCACCTCGTGGCTGCGATAGAGAGGCATTCCAGCCAAAAGCTCAGCCTCCACCCCAACGCCATCCAAATAAAAAGGCATGGGGAGATACGCCAGACCTGCGAGACATATTGGAGGGCAAAGCAAAGCATTCAAGATCGATCTACGGATCACGAGGGCGCACCACTCTATGAGACGGTAAACGTCACGCTGGTTACACGGTAAAAGCAAATCCGGCCGGGCCGAACACAGCGGGCAGGACCCATACGAGCTGCGTCGCGATATAGCCCAATACAGAGGTGCTGCACACCCCTTATGCTTCACAGACGAAGTAATGGAACATCAATTCCCAGAAGGTTTCAAACCTGTAAACATTGAATAATACGACGGCACAACAGATCCCGCAGTATGGATTGAGGACTTCCTCCTCCACATCCACATGGCCCGTAGTGATGACTTACATGCCATCAAATACCTCCCACTAAAACTCAAAGTACCAGCGTGGCATTGGCTTAATAGCTTGCCAGCAGACTCCATTAGCTGTTGGGAAGATCTGGAAGCCGCATTCCTCGACAACTTTCAGGGCACTTATGTGCGACCACCAGACGCTGATGACTTGAGCCACATAATTCAGCAGCCAGAAGAGTCGGCCAGGCAATTCTGGACTCGGTTCATTACAAAGAAAAATCAAATCATCGACTGTCCGGATGCGAAGGCCTTAGCGGCTTTCAAGAACAACATCCAAGATGAGCGGCCAGCCCAGCACCTTGGTCAGGAAAAGCCAAAATCTATGGCAGCACTCACGACGCTCATGACCCGCTTTTGTGCGGGAGAAGACAGCTGGTTGGCTCACAGTAACAACATATCAAAGAACCATGGTACCTCAGATACCAAGGACGGCAACAGCAGGTCACGTCGCAACAAGCATAAGCGCCGCATTAATGGTGAAAGTACTGAGGATACGGCAGTCAACGCGGGATTCAAAGGCTCTAAACCCGGTCAGCGGAAAAAGCCATTCAAACAAAGTATGCCGGGTCCGTCCAGCTTGGACCGTATACTCGATCGCTCGTGTCAAATACACGGCACCCCAGACAAGCCAGCCAATCAAACCAATAGGGATTGTTGGGTGTTCAAGAAGGCCGGCAAGTTAATTGCCGAAAACAAGGGCAACGGGCTGCATATCGATGATGAGGAAGAATCCCGGCAGCCGCACACTGGAGGACAGTAGAGGTTTCCCCCGCAAGTGCAGACGGTGAACATGATATACGCAACCCACATCCCCAAGAGGGAGCGGAAGCGTGCGCTCAGGGACGTATATGCGTTGGAGCCAGTCGCCCCAAAGTTCAACACTTGGTCCTCCTGTCTGATCACCTTCGATCGTAGGGACCACCCCACTAGTATCCGTCACGGCGGATTCGCCGCACTGGTCCTAGACCCAATCATCGACGGATTTCACCTCACTCGAGTCCTTATGGACGGCGGCAGCAGCCTGAACCTGCTTTATCAGGACATAGTGCACAAAATCGGTATAGACCCCTCAAGGATCAAACCCACAAAGATGACCTTTAAAGGCGTCATTCCAGGCGTAGAGGCCCACCGCACAGGCTCAATTACACTGGAAGTGGTCTTCGGATCCCCGGATAACTTCCGAAGGGAAGAGTTAATCTTCGATATAGTCCCGTTCCGCAGTGCTTATCACGCGCTGCTCGGACGACCCGCATTCGCTAGATTCAATGCGGTGCCACATTATGCATACCTCAAACTCAAGATGCCAGGACCTCACGGAGTTATTACAGTCAACGGAAACACAGAGCACTCTCTCCGAACAGAGGAGCGCACCGCGGCCCTTGCAGCAGAGGCGCAAAGCAGCCTCTCAAGCCAATCTACCAGTTCGGCGTTTCAAAGCCCGGACACCTTCAAGCGCTCTCAGGGCAATCGGCAAACAGACCGCCTGGCGCGATCTGAGCTCGCGTAGCAATACGGCGCCCACCCCAATCCCAGCCCAACGGTGTTGTTCGTGCCGCGCGTACATAATTACGCATTAAAAATACCATGGGCACAGGTGGGGAGGGGGGGCACAACTACGGCACGCCCCAAAACGCGGCCTAAACCGCACCAGGGGCTTCCCGTTTGGTTATTTTTCTTTTTCTTTCAGGACTTCAATCTCTGAAAACACTATCCGGTAGCTCTATTGCCGAACACATGATACAACAACCAAGGAGGCCGACAACTACAGAATTCCCAGGTGGATTACAGATTTCATATAATTCCTCAGCTCGCCCTTGTAAGGGACATAGTCCTACTCTTTTGCTTATTACACTATTTGTATCACTCTGCTTTAATGCAATTTTTTAATATACAATGCATGAGATTACGACTATTATCACATTTTTGTTATATGTATACATATCAATGTGTTCATTAATGACGCCTAGCAACCGTACACACAATATGGCCAATGCACCAGGGTCAATGCACCAGGGTCTTACGTACCCACAATATGGTGTGAAAAGTCTGAACACTTTCACAAGTGCGGCACCCCGAACTTATAGCATTATATGCATCAGCTCCGAATCATGTCTTTGGTTAAATGTTCAGTTTGCCCGGCTCCTATGTTTTGGTACCTTACGTTCCGCTCTATCGGCTAAGGTAGCGCTAGGAGAACTACTGCGATTGTGCCCTGGTTCTGCCGGGCGGAGCACCTCAGTATAGAAAGCTAAAACTGACTGTCATGATAAGGCGAGAGACTGGTCGCTGTTCGGCGAGGTTTTTCGAGTCCCTAAAGACTTATGCCGCTTAGGGCGAGGGGCCGGCTTCGTCCGGCTTACAGGCGTGTATCGCGCCCTGAATTCGGCCTTCTAAATATCAGGGGCTTCGCCGACATTTAAAATTATAGAATTCTATGGCTAAGTGAGAGTGATAAAGCATTATTAGTCCGGTTGCCTTGTTCTTTGTGCTGAGCACCTCCCTCGAAGGACCCAAACATGGGAACAAGAGTGCTCAGGTTTATCCCGAACACCCCAGCACTCGTGGTATGGGGGCAGAAGTCAAGGACTAGCCATCTCTCAGATTGGATAAACAGCCAAATAGAAGGTAATATTTTAAATTCACACAAGCGTTGCATAGCGCATATGAAACAAGTTTTCATCACATAGGATAAAAAACGGGCAAGTCTCATTCAAATACTACATTTTGTGAACACTCATCCGCGATAAGACGGGCGCCCGGCAGAACACCCTCGTAGTACATCTCGGGGTGGCGGTGCTCCTTGCCCTCCGGCAGCCCCTCCTTGATCAGCTTCACGGTGTCTAGCTTGACCCACTGCGTTTTTACACGGGCGAAGGCCCGACGTGCACCTTCAATGCAGACGGATCGCTTGACGACCTCCAGCCATGGGTAGGCATCCACAAGCCACCTCACCAGGCCAAAGAAGCTATTCAGAAGGGCATCGCCAGGCCACAACCGGACTATGAAGCCCTTCATGGCCTGATCGGCCGCCTTATGTAGCTCGGCCATCTGCTTCAGCTGGTCACTCATCGGCACCGAATGTTCGGCCTCAGCATACTGAGACCAGAATAGCTTCTCCGTCAAGCTACCGTCCTCGGCCTGGTAAAATCGTGGGGCATCGGACACACTGCGGGGCAAATCCGCGAATGCTCCTGAAGAGCTCCAAATCCGGGTAAGTAATCGATAATTTACTTTTACATGCTTGCTTTGCCTATAGAAAGCCTTACCCGCCGCTATCTTCTTTATCGCGTCGATCTCCTAAAGGGCCTTCTGGGCCTCGGCCTTGGCACTCTTCGCGCTCTCACGGGCCGCGGCAAGCTCAGACTCTCGCGTCTTCAAGTCAAGCTCCAATGCCTCGTGCTTCGTCACGAGAGCTTGGAGCTCTTGCTGCACCTCGCCCACCCGAGCCTCATGCCTCTCTCGCTCGGTGCGCTCCTGGGCCGCCTTCTCTTAGGCCTGGGACAACACTTGCTTTAGGGTCGCCACCTCGGTCGTGGCCCCTGGCAAACATATAATGATCCTGTCATTTAGCAATCGCGTCCTTTTTCTCTTCTATAGATGGGGTATTACTTACCCTTGTTCTCCTCGAGCTGCCTCTTAGCAAGGCCGAGCTCTTTCTGGGACCCCTCGAAGGCCTCCTTCAGTACGGCGACCTCCGCAGTTAGTGCGGCGGACGCCATCAGCGAAGCCTGCATATGCATATTGACATACTTATATTAGACTCCTGCAATATCATTTGATCCTCTATTCGTCTTTTCTTTGTGAACATCGAATAAAGCATCAGGGGCTACTGTCTATGCGGTAATATTTCTACAACATTTTAAAACACTTACCTCAAAGCCTGTTAGAAGGCTAGTACAGGCTTCAGTCAATCCGCTCTTGGCGGACTGAACCTTCTGGATCACCGCACTCATGATAGTGCGGTGCTCCTCCTTGATGGAAGCGCTTCAAACATAGTGTCCGGCGCCTCTGGATGGACAGAGGTCACCGGTACAGGCGTCTCACCCCCTTAGAAGGGGACCGCCTAGCCGAGCTCGGAGCCGTTGGAGGGTCCGATGTGGTGTTTGGCTGAGGGCCGAACTCGGAGCTCTCAGGGACCCTGTCCTCTCGGCTCCCGGAGTCCGGAAGGTCACCTTGAGGCGCCTCTGGGACTGTCCCCCATCGATCCAGTGCCTCTTGAGACAGCACCTCGGTGTCGTCGACTAGATGAGGGGAGGTGGCGGTCGGGACTGGATCGCTATCCATGTCCGACGAGCCTAGGGAGCGTCCGAGGATACCTCGATATTGGCTTGGGGCGGCCTGCACAATTGAGTTCGGCGTTAGGGAAAGCAATCCGACAAAGGAATCCTATGGGTTACTTTGGTATCTGAATACTTACGATCTCCCCTGGGGCTTGGCCCTGGGCAACCACTCATCTTCACTTTCGTTGGCGGCGGTAGAGCTGTCCGGACGGAGTGTCCTTCCCTTCTTGGACCCTCCGGCCTCCCCAGTTGGGGCGGCCTTCCTTTTCTTGTCTCCCCCGGTCGGTGGGGGAGCCTCTTCTTCCTCTTCCTCATCTTCGGGGGAAGAGTGTGCCGCAGACTCATCAGACGGTGAGTCCGACGACGCCTGGCGTCGGGAACTCTTTCCAGCTCCCTTGGCCTTCTGGGTCTTCTCCGACACCTTATAAGGGGCCGGAGTCAACATCTTCGCCAGGAGGGCGTCTGCAGGGCCTTCGGGTAAGGGAGCCAGACAGTCGATTTGTCCGGCCATCTTATGCCAGTCCTGTTAATGGCACGGGAGTTTAGATCCCGCATAGAATCAATCTATATAGAAAACAAGTATCCTATGAAAGGTAAAATAACTTACCGCACTGGCGTGGCGCTTCGAGCTGAATCCGCGATCCTCAGTAATGGGGGGAGGGACCGCGGCGCCCTTGAACAGCACCCTCCAGGCATCTTAATGTGTCACGTCGAAGAGCCTGTTCAGAGTTCGGTGCTGCGCCGGATTGAACTCCCACAAGGTAAACTCCCGTTGTTGGCACGGGAGTATCCGGCGGACGAGCATAACCTGGACTATGTTGACAAGCTTGAGCTTCTTATCCACCATGTTCTGAATACATGAATGGAGTCCGGTCATCTCTTTTGAATTACCCCAGGACATGCCCTTCTCTTTCCAGGAGGTGAGCCGCATGGGGATGCCAGATCGGAACTCAGGGGCCGCTACCCATGCGGGGTCGCGCGGCTCGATGATATATAACCACCCCGATTGCCACCCCTTTATGGTGTCCATGAAGGTGCCCTTGAGCCATGTGATGTTGGGCATCTTTCCCACCATGGCGCCTCCGCACTCCGCCTGGCGGCCTCTCACTACCTTCGGCTTGACATTGAAGGTCTTCAGCCATAAGCCGAAGTGGGGCTTGATGCGGAGGAAGGCCTCGCACACGACGATGAACGCCGAGATGTTGAGGATGAAGTTCGGGACTAGATCATGGAAATCCAGGCCGTAATAAAACATGATCCCCCGGACGAAGGGATGGAGAGGGAATCCTAGTCCGCGGAGGAAATGGGTGAGGAATACCACCCTCTCATGGGGCTCGGGGGTGGGGATGAGTTGTCCCTCATCTGGGAACCGGTGCACGATATCATCAGGCAGGTATACGGCTCTCCTCAGTTTCTTGACGTCTCCCTCTGTGACGGAGGAGACCATCCACTTGCCTCCCGCTCCGGATATGGTTGGAGAAGGTTGAGATGGAAGTGAGGACTTGGGCGCTAGAGCACGAGTGTGTGGGAGCGGATGAGCAGAGGAGGAAGAAGGCATGGATAGAAAGGTGAATCCTTATCCCTTTACATGGGCGGACAAAATTAAGCGTCCCCACTTGCCTGGTAAAACTCGCTTATCCCCCAAGCGCCGCGATTGATGGTGCGGTTGGGTTACCCACGCCCGTATTGATGAGAATCCCATAATAAGGGGACGCGATCTCTGCTTTGACAAGACGTGTCGAAAAACTGCCTCGCGTTATGTGCGGGGCTGGTTAAAAGAAACGGTTCGAATAATCATCGGGCCATGACGTAACGTCATGTTGCCAAAACAAGCTAGCGGATTAGATCTGTGAAAACATTATTCTCTCTACGGTGAAATGTGGGACTTATTTTGCAGGGTCGGACACTATCCTCGTATTCAACTTCTTCTGTGATGTATTCGGAGAAGGAACCCGCCTTGCAATGCCGAAGACAACTGCGCGTCGGACTCATCGTCATTGAAGTCTGGTTCAGGGGCTACTGAGGGAGTCCTGGATTAGGGGGTCTCCGAACAGCCGAACTATCTCCATTGGCCGGACTGTTAGACTATGAAGATACAAGATTGAAGACTTCGTCTCGTGTCCGGATGGGACTCTACTTGGCGTGGAAGGCAAGCTCGGCAATACATATACGGATATCTCCCCCTTTGTAACCGACCTTGTGTAACCCTAACCCTCTCCGGTTTCTATATAAACTGAAGGGTTTTAGTCCGTAGGACAACAATCACAACATACAATCATACCGTAGGCTAGCTTCTAGGGTTTAGCCTCTCTGATCTCGTGGTAGATCTACTCTTGTAACACCCATATCTTCAATATTAATCAAGCAGGACGTAGGGTTTTACCTCCATCAAGAGGGCCCGAACCTGGGTAAAACTGCGTGTCCCTTGCCTCCTGTTACCATCTGGCCTAGACGCACAGTTCGGGACCCCCTACCCGAGATCCGCCGATTTTGACACTGACACCCGTATTGATGAGAATCCCGTAATAAGGGGACACGATCTCTACTTTGACAAGACGTGTCGAAAATCTGCCTCGCGTTATGTGCGGGGCTGGTTAAAGGAAATGGTTCGAATAATCACCGGGCCATGACATAACGTCGTGCTGCCAAACAAGCCAGCAAATTAGATCTGCGAAAATATTATTCTCTCTACGGTGGAATTTGGAACTTATTTTGCAGGGTCGGACACTATCCTCGTATTCAAATTCTTCTGTGATGTATTCGAGGAAGGAACCCGCCTTGCAATGCCGAAGACAATACTGTGCGTCGGACTCATCGTCATTGAAGCCTGGGTCAGGGGCTACTGAGGGAGTCCTGGATTAGGGGGTCTCCGGACAGCCGGACTATATCCTTTGGCGGGACTGTTAGACTATGAAGATACAAGATTGAAGACTTCGTCTCGTGTCCGGATGGGACTCTACTTGGCGTGGAAGGCAAGCTAGGCAATACGGATATGGATACTTCATCCTTTGTAACCGACCTTGTGTAACCCTAAACCCTCTCCGGTGTCTATATAAACCAAAGGGTTTTAGTCCGTAGGACAACAACCTCAACATACAATCATACCATAGGCTAGCTTCTAGGGTTTAGCCTCTCTGATCTCGTGGTAGATCTACTCTTGTACTACCCATATCATCAATATCAATCAAGCAGGACATAGGGTTTTACCTCCATCAAGAGGGCCCGAACCTGGGTAAAACATTGTGTCCCCTGCCTCCTGTTACCATCTGGCCTAGACGCACTGTTCGGGACCCCCTACCCGAGATCCGCCGGTTTTGACACCGACACCTGCAAAGAAGTTTCGGCTAATGGAGATCGGATTGAAGTCGAGGGGCATCATGTACGCCTCTGTATCATGGTGAGCCAATCTCGCAAGACCAGATAGCAGCAAGTAGGGTGTCTTGAAAAGCTTTGGCCTCGCTTCGATGATGGCCGTGTGCATGCCCCTGGAGCATGCAGCCAGCGGCAGGGCACTCAACATATCCGTACACGAACAACAGAGGTCAAGGATGTCACTGGGGAGATTGCTCCAATCGCGGCTCATATGGATCCTGCGCGGTTCGCGTTCGGACATGGAGGAGTTTGGATGGTGGTGTTTTGGGGGGCTTGATTTACGGGGGAGAAGGTTGTCGCTGCTGGAGCGGCTAGCGAGGGAATAGTGGTGCTGGGGGAGGCGAGCGAGGCGAGGGTATGCGGGGGCACAGTGAGATAATGAAGAGTGACCTCAGGATCTCTGGCGAGACAGAGATGGAGATGTAGTGGTGCTAGGGGAGAGGAAGACGAGGCGAGGCATGCTATACAGTGGCGGTGACAGTGACTGCACAGTGCACAAGGTGAGGCTGACTTTGGTAACCCGGACACGCCGCCTGGACTGGTGTCACCTCGGGCGCAGGGTCTTGTCACTTCACTATGAGGACCGGATGAATAATAGTATTTTGACCATCAAGTGTACCACAGTTGTACTACTAATACTAGTAGGAGTAGTAGGACATGAGTACACTCCCGTGCTAGCATGCCTCTGGGTTCACTTCATCCTCCAGCTATCATCCATATTGCGAGCAGAACCAAATTCTCGTGCATGCGGAAGTGCGAAGAAGGACTTTTCTTTTTTGAGGATAACCGCATATTCCTTAACCATAGTAGGAAAATGAGTAGTACTCCCTCCGGTCCTCTTTTGTCTGCGCATAACTTTTTTCAGTATTTCTCTAATTAGTCTGCATATATACCCTTTTGCATGCGCCCATTTCCCTCCATGTCCCGCATTCACAACATTAATTAGCGTACGCATGAGCAGCTGCAGCCAGACTCCAGCCAATAAACCGCAACATACAAGTGGGCCATTCTGTGAGCGCGGGAGAGAGAAAAGGAAACCGAAGAGCCCGTCCAATCCATTGCATGTAGCAGTCAAACCAGCGCAACTCTCCTCATGCATGCACATAACTTCTCCCATTTACTTCTCCATCGGGAACCAATTTTCCTCGGCTTTTTCACTACTCCTTGATCTTCATTTGCATCCAAACCACACTGCATTCACACTGTTTTAACCTCTTCACATCCTCCTGGAGTAATTCCGAAGCCCATATAAATAATCATGTTCTTCAGTTAGACTAGCCATCTAATCCTAATTCTCCAAACCATAGCCCTCCGGTCCAGCGGTTCCAAATGGCGAAAGAGATCGAGATGCAGGTTTTTAGCGTCCAACATGTCCTTGTCGAAGGCTCGTTGAGCATAGTTGCTATAGTCACCGACCACCCAAGGGTTATTCGGAAGTGGATCAACAATGTATCCAACTCCCTCCAAAAGGTGGAGATGAATGTCATCGGTCTCGATGCAGAGTACACGGAGCGTGCCACTGGGAAGATCCAACGCGTCGCTGTCCTTCAGTTGTGCCTCGAAGATGATATTTTGGTGTACCACATCATACATGTGCCCTCCATACCAGGTGAGCTTCATGATTTCCTGTCTCGGGAGGACATATACTTCTGTGGGGCAACCATCGCAGGGGACAAACAGAAGTTGGAGCCGTACAACCTTGATTTGAAAAGCATCACTAACCTACAAACTAGAATAAAAATTCATGTAAAAGATTGTGATAAAATGACACCATCCCTATTCGACGTAGCAAATTTTGTGATCGGAACAAATCTTCAGAAAGGTGACGAGATGTTGGCATTAAGGTCATCTGGATGGGAGAATTATCCCTTGACGTACGAGCGGATAAAATATGCTGCCCTCGATGCCTGTGTGAGTTTCGAGATAGCTGCAAGGTCCAGAGAGCTTGTTGCGAAGCCGTCTCCCACCAGAAATGAGAACAAGAAGAAGAAGAAGAAGAAGATGCTGACCAGCAGCAGGGCATTATGGATGGATGAACTATTTCCTATCTTGTAAAAAAAGTATTCCCTATTATGTATATCGATATAGATGGACTATTTCGATGGTGTGCATGTCTTTGGAACAGGTAGTAGCGTGGGTCCACTTGACTATAAGAAACTATTTATCCGCCTAGCTTTCTCTACTACTCCTTCCAGTGACCAGTATGCAATGCATGTGTCCGTAGACATGACAGCTTGTCAATGGAAGTTCAACTACGGCGACCATCACGTTCCATCCACTGCCACTCGCGATTCCCATGACGCCGCTCCAACCCATGGCACCACGTCCCTCGACGTGTGCCTCACCCCTCTCGGCCGCACCGCCCCTCTGCCTTTGTGTGCATGACATGTGGGCCACCTTAAATGCAGCGAGCATCAAGTTTCTACCACGGTCGCACGTGATTCCCATGACGCCGCACAAACCCATGACACCACACGTCCCCCGACCTGCGGCTCACCCCTCTCGGCCCCACTGCCCCTCTAAATTTGAATTTGAAACTTATAAAATTAAAATATTCAAAAAAAAATAAACTGGGAGAGAGGAAGTATATCGTAGGATGTGTCCCATATGAAACAAGTCCCCTGGTTTGTCACCACGGAACATCAAGATGCATTTGTATGAGTTGTTTATCTTGTGAGAGAAAAGGATGAACAAGGGAAGGCCTCTAGAGATAGAGATAGACACTACTACTACCAATGTGTTGGCCCGTGCGTTGCAATGGATCCAAAGTAGTAGAATAATACTTGTTCACGTGCTTGAAATATAAACACTCTAGTTTTGATATACATGTGTCAGCAGACATGACAGCTTGTCCATGGAAGTTGAACCACGACGACCATCACGTTTCTTGTTTCTACCACTACCACACCCACACGCGATTCCCATGACGCTGCTACAACCCTACCTATAAGCATGATGTCCCCCGACGTGGACATGGATCCTCTAACGTGGCTATCACTGCCTTACCCTACCTTTCCCTCGCTGACTGGTGGGACCCACACTTGCGGGTCCCACATGTCAGTGATAGAATGGTAGGATTGTTCACGTCAGGATCCTCATCCCCCCGACGTGCGCCTCATCCCACTCGGCCCCACCGCTCCTCTGCCTTTGTGTGCATGACATGTGGGCCAGCTGAACTGCGGCGACCATCAACTTTCTACCATAGCTACACCCGATTGGACGCGGTTTGCCTGCTCCGCTGCTGTGCTCCGATCTATACTCCCGCACCATCGAATTTTCATCCAGCGGCTGTGACACATTTTGTACCGGGCAGCAATCCTCATCTAGAGTACTTCTGTACTACAGACAGTACCCGCCGGTGTGGCCATCTACGCCTCGTAACGCCCCGACGCCCAGCTGTGGCACCCTCACCACGACCACGCCACCACCGGCCGGTTCATCTCGAACGAGTGAGTTGCGAACCACACCACCACCATGAGAATGACATGTGGTCCAGCCGCATTTAAGGTCCGCATGTCATTGACTCATAGGTCGGGCACTAAGACACTGAAGTTTGGTCCCGTGGGCCCCGAGAGGGAAATGTAAGTCCTGCGGCTGGCCTTGTGGTGCTCCCGCAATACGAGCTTGTGCCAAACCCGGAATTTGTTTCTTACTACAACCAACTACTAGTAAGGTACACGTGCATTGCACGCATGAGATTCTGGTGGTTTGTGCATTATGCTTCTACATGTGTAGTCTTCTAGATTCTACATGTGGCAAAATCTGGTGGAATGTAGATGATATCCAACAGCCAGTAGTGCTCGGATTTGCCATCTTTGTACCGTCGGATTGGCTTCATCCAACGACCAACTTTCAAAGTTATGGTTTTGTTTGTAGCCTAAGGTTGCCACGCCTAAGCTTAGGCATGCCACAAGTGTGTTTGGTTGCATTCTCATCTCAACATAGTTGTTCCCTCTTCATGCATGCTCAACTCAACACCCCTCTTCATGTATGCTCTCTTCATGCATGCTTCTAGTGTATTTGTGCTAATCTAGTGTGGACTCATGCACCCTCCATACACACTACCAAACACCCAAAAGTGGGTGGAGAAGGGAACTCTTGGGATCATGCACCCTTCGTACACCCTACCAAACACACCAGGCATGTGTTTGGTTCATTGCTACACTTGTGGCTTGCCACATTTTCTAGCTACATGGTCCACATGTCATAGACTCAACTTCTTGCCAAATATTGCCACACTTGTGTTGGACATTTTGTTAGCCACATTTTTTGTGGCAGACACACTTTGCCTAAGCTTAGTTGTGGCAAAGTTAGTCATGAATGAAGTTCAACCATGGAGTCTTCTAGATTATACATGTGGCAGAATCTGGTGGAATGTAGATGATATCCAACGGCCAGTAGTCCTCGGATTTGCCATCTTTGTACCGTCGGATTGGCTTCATCCAACGACCAACTTTCAAAGTTATTCACACACTATGTAGGGGTATAGATATAGTTGTGCCGGCCCGTTGCAATGGATCCAAAGTATATCTATTTAGTGGAGTGCACTCTAAACACATTATCTATTTATTTTTCTCTAACCTTTCGTAGCCATGCAACCAAGCCACATAAGCTTCATGGGTGCCCCCACACATCATATTATTCATACTACATTGACTGAAAAAAGATAAATCACCCAAAACAAGATCTTCCCATTTTTTGTTGCTACGATGCTGTGTCGTGCACGTACCTACTAGTTGTATAGTGGTAGTACCAGTTGTATAGTACTACAAACTTGGTACTAGTAGGAGTAGAGTAGTACATAATACTCCTACTCTATCAACAAGCCCCATCTGGCACCAAATTTCTTGGCTTCCGTGCTATAGCTAGATCTTCCCCTCGTTTCTGTTTTCCAACCCGGCGGCGGGCGGGGTGCAGTTTGCCAATAGTCGGTTTGTTCAATGGCGGTCCCACATGAAAGTGAAAATGCTAGGCAACACGCCTTACCTAAGCTATGTTTCATGCCGGACGGGCCGTGGAGTACTCCCAATTCCCGGGCATGTGGGGGGGAGTGCGATGCGAACGCGGCAGGCCTTTTCCTTTTACTAGCAATGTGCCCGTGTGTTGCCACAGATCTAAAGTAGTAGAATAGTAGTACTTGTTCACAAACTTGAAAGAAATCACTCTTGTTTTGATATACTCCTAATATATTACTCCCTTCGTTCCTAAATATTTGTCTTTTTAGAGATTTCAAATGGACTATCACATACGGATTATATAGACATATTTTGAAGTGTAGATTCACTCATTTCGCTCCGTATGTAGTCACTTATTGAAATCTCTAGAAAGACAAATATTTAGGAACGGAGGGAGTACTTTTCACTCAAAATATATTTCTCAGGCTGTTTTGATGAGGTGAGGGAGGGATGTGGTTTCTTTCAAGATAATAAGGGGTTTTCTGCAAATTGGAGCAGAGAAGTGGGCTATTGTTGCAAAAATGCCACAACTTACCTCACAGCCGTTAGATGCAGATCTAATGGTCAGAAACGACGGATGGCAGACACACCACCAACTGAGTCTTTTATAGGAGTAGGAGTAGAGAGACGTGTATAAATTGTAACATTTTGGTTCTGCTCCTTGGCACGATCAATAGGTAGAAATAACGGTTTGAAACGCCAGGGCAGGGCTATTTGCGCAAGATAAGCAGGGTACGTAGTAGCTAGGTTGGTGTCTCATCGGTTTGGTCACACGCAGTCTGACATGTTCTAGTGTTTCTAGCAAGATGCCCGTGTGTTGCACGAAGTTGATGGAAAAGGTAAGCACAACTTATAAATTGACGGATGGAGTACTAGTTACAGTGATGCATATAATTAAGCAAAGGGATCGCACATGTCGGTACTGACTGGAACGAGAATGCAACAGCACAATAAGAATTAAGGCCACGATGATGATGTGATCGCAGTGGTGGTTACAAAAGGCAAGAAGAAAGATGCATCCATCAATGTACGACCTCCTCCTCCTCAACTTAGTGCGCCGGGCCACCGACCGGCGGCTAAGGAGCGGCAGCTTTTGTGGCGAGGTTGAGGTGCTTCTCAGCTAAGGCATCCAAGGCTTCCAGCCGGTTGAGGAAGGCCAACGTCGTAGCGTCCTCACTGGCCTTGTAGATACCTATGTACACGATTTGCTCATACATGTGGATGTGTAGGTCGACGAATTCTTGCAGGGCGAGGTGCCTCGCGGCGAGCGCGACCTCCAGGTGGACATTCTTCGTGGTGTCGGCGGGCAGTCGCAGGGCCACCAGTGCTTGAAAGAGGTTTCGACCATCGAGGCCGATTAGGGTGGCAGGCAATGAGGAGCTCGAGCGCGCAGGCTGGAGGAGTACGACGATGTCGTCCGTGAGCTTCTTGAGGATGGTGAACTTGTTGGTGGTGGCAATGATCATCTGGTCCAACTGAGAGTCGTAGTTGGCGTCGACGGCAGCCATCCACCAGCCGGTCTCCAACACCGTCTGGAGACGATCCTCAGCGCCATGCCGCAGGCCGACGTCGTGGACCATCTGGCACAACCGCTGGCCGCTCGCGCGCATCGCCTCCATGGGTCTGCAGTGAGCTCTTTTGCGCTTAATGTAGGTGCTTAGGCAAATGCTTAGGTGCGTACGATGTGGTAGATGCATTGGAATGGAGGGGCGCCTTTATATGAGGGCAAACTGCATTACATTCACATCGTGCAGCCTCTTTTCCCAGTCCTCCTCCCATTACTTCCCTCATGCATTAATTGAAGGAGGATGCATTGGCCGTTCAACATTTCGGGAATCGCTACTCCCTCCCTCGTCTGCATTAAAGCCGAATCGGGAACTGCGCCGCCCGCTGTCAAATCGAATAGTACTACGCCGCCCGCTGCACGCCCGGCTGAACACGCCTCCTCGCCTCCATCAAACCCCTCCGTTAAGCCCGGATGCAAACCGAGAAACCTACTCCTGCCACTCGTGCGTTCATGAGCGGACCGGAATTAAACGCAACACTGGCCGAGCTCCTCCCGTCTGCCCTCAGTTTAAATGAGGCCAGACGCCGGCCAAGCTCCTACCGTCCGCCCTCTATTTACACGAGTCCAGACAGACAACGGGCAAGAATCGCACCCCTCCGCAGCTCCCCCATCTCCTCCTTCACCATTTTCTCCACTCTTCTGATGGCTTCCGAGGAGCCGTTCTCTGGCATATTACCCATCTGGGTGGCCCGCCGAGCCCTCTGGATACGGGAGACGCCGCTCGGTGCTTCACCAACCTCGCTTGGCCCGACGGAGCCAGTTGTCGCCCCAAGCAGGCACGTGGTTCAGCAACTCGCTGCTCCAGTTCAGCTCGATGAGGAGTGGCGAGTTGCTCCTTGCCGGCATGGTGGCAAGCACACCGGTACGGGCGTCGTCGCTGCCGCGTCATACCGCACCACCAGTGTCTGCGGGGTCATGCCTCCCGAGTCTGTAGGCGCACCTCCCGTGCCTGCGGCAGCGCCATGCAGGGAGAGACAAAAGCCGGGTGCATGGAGAGTGACGAGTCATTGGCCAGCTTCTCCATGTCCGCTGCCATCATCGAGGAGAAGTAGAACACGGGAGGCCGCTGCCACTTGGGTCCCATGAAGGCCACCGCTGAGGCGACGCTGCGCATTCAGGTGGTTTCTTTGCTTCTTCGTGTCTTCTGAGGACCTTCGTCGACCCCGCAAAGTGTCTGCCGAACATGAGGAAGACAAAGGGATCCGCGGGTGGCCATTTAGATTATGTACTCCCTCTCCAGCTGGCGGGAAATTTTTGTTCTAAGAATGGATAAATTTTATGTATCTATAACTAAAATAAGTCTAGATACATCCATTTCTAGGACAAGTATTTCCGGACGGAGGGAGTATTAATTATACCAAGAGAGCCGGATTGGCACTGCTTAGTTCATGTAAATGTAACGAAATCCATCATGTTTATATGAAGATCTGGCTTTTTTATACGAAATCCTTCATGCTTATATGAAATCAGTCAGTGTTTCCATGAATTTCATTTGATTGATTAGATTTGTGAAAATGTATGCCGCTGGCATTTGATGTCGTCCTCCGCGGAAGGAAGCGGGAGGAAATAATAGAGTGACATCCAATCCATTTGAGTTAATTGCATGTATGATTGTCCCTCTATAAAAAGTTAATTGCATGTACAGTATACACGTGACTTGCAGGGTGGCTACAGCTTCGTACAGAAAGTTAAAAAGAAACAAGTCCATCCTTAATCTTGTATTCTAAGTACTCTGTGGGTGCTACGTCTTGAGCTTGCGTTGGTTTTCCCCGAAGAGGAAGGGATGATGCAGCAGAGTAGCGTAAGTATTTCCCTCAGTTTTTGAGAACCAAGGTATCAATCCAGTAGGAGCCCACGCTCAAGTCCCTCGTACCTGCACAAAGCGATAGCTACCTGCAACCAACGCGATTAGGGGTTGTCAAGCCCTTCACGGTCACTTATGAGAGTGAGATCTGATAGATAGAATATTTTTGGCATTTTTGATATAAGGATGCAAAGTAAAAAGTAAAGGCAAAGTAAATAGCAAAACAAAATAAAAGTGATAGAGATTGATATGATGAGAATAGACCCGGGGGCCATAGGTTTCACTAGTGGCTTCTCTCAAGAGCATAAGTATTCTACGGTGGGAGAACAAATTACTGTTGAGCAATTGATAGAATTGTGCATAATTATGAGAATATCTAGGCATGATCATGTATATAGGCATCACGTCCGTGACAAGTAGATCGAAACGATTCTGCATATACTACTATTACTCCACTCATCGACCGCTATCCAGCATGCATCTAGAGTATTAAGTTAAAAACAGAGTAACGCCTTAAGCAAGATGACATGATGTAGAGAGATAAATTCATGCAATTTGAAATAAACCCCATCTTGTTATCCTCGATGGCAACAATACAATACGTGCCTTGCTTCCCCTTCTGTCACTGGGTAAGGACACCGCAAGATCGAACCCAAAGCTAAGCACTTCTCCCATGGCAAGAACTACCAATCTAGTTGGCCAAACCAAACGGATAATTCGAAGAGACTTGCAAAGATAACCAATCATGCATAAAAGAATTCAGAGAAGATTCAAATATTATTCATAGATAGACTTGATCATAAACCCACAATTCATCGGTCTCAACAAACACACCGCAAAAAGAAGATTACATCGAATAGATCTCCACAAGAGAGGGGGAGAACTTTGTATTGAGATTCAAAGAGAGAGAAGAAGCCATCTAGCTACTAACTATGGACCCGAAGGTCTGAGGTAAACTACTCACACTTCATCGGAGGGGCTAGGATGATGTAGAAGCCCTCCGTGATGACGGCCCTCTTCCGGCGGAGCTCCGGAACAGGCCCCAAGATGGGATCTCGTGGATACAGAAAGTTGCGGCGGTGGAATTAGGGTTTTGGCTCCTGTTCTGATCGTTTGGGGGTACGTGTGTATATATAGGAGGAAGGAGTACGTCGGTGGAGCACCGAGGGGCCCACGAGGCAGGGGGCGCGCCCTAGGGGGGCGCCCCCACCCTCGTGACCACCTCTTTGATCCCTTGCAGTAGGGTCCAAGTCTCCTGGATCACGTTCGGTGAGAAAATCACGTTCCCGAAGATTTTATTCCGTTTGGACTCCGTTTGATATTCTTTTATCCGAAACACTGAAATAGGCAAAAAACAGCAATTCTGGGCTGGGCCTCCGGTTAATAGGTTAGTCCCAAAAATAATATAAAAGTGGAAAATAAAGCCCAATATAGTCCAAAACAGTAGATAATATAGCATGGAGCAATCAAAAATTATAGATACGTTGGAGACGTATCAGGCATCCCCAAGCTTAATTCCTGCTCGTCCTCGAGTAGGTAAATGATAAAAAGAGAATTTTTGATGCGGAGTGCTACTTGGCATAATTTCAATGCAAATCTTCTTAATTGTGGTATGAATATTCAGATTAGAAAGATTCAAGACAAAAGTTTATATTGACATAGAAAATAATAATACTTCAAGCATACTAACAAAGCAATTATGTCTTCTCAAAATAACATGGCCAAAGAAAGTTATCCCTACAAAATCATATAGTCTGGCTATGCTCCATCTTCCCCACACAAAGTATTTAAATCATGCACAACCCCGATGACAAGCCAAGCAATTGTTTCATACTCTAACTTTTTCAAAACTTTTTCAATCTTCACGCAATACATGAGCGTGAGCCATGGATATAGCACTATAGGTGGAATAGAATGGTGGTTGTGGAGAAGACAAAAAGGAGAAGATAGTCTCACATCAACTAGGCGTATCAACGGGCTATGGAGATGCCCATCAATAGATATCAATGTGAGTGAGTAGGGATTGCCATGCAACGGATGCACTAGAGCTATAAATGTATGAAAGCTCAACAAAAGAAACTAGTGGGTGTGCATCCAACTTGCTTGCTCACGAAGACCTAGGGCAATTTGAGGAAGCCCATCATTGGAATATACAAGCCAAGTTCTATAACATAAAATTCCCACTAGTATATGAAAGTGACAACATATGAGACTCTCTATATGAAGAACATGGTGCTACTTTGAAGCACAATATATGATACTTGCTATATCATGGTGCTACTCTAAAACACAAGTGTGGAAAAAAGTATAGTAGCATTGCCCATTTTTTTATTTATATTTTTTTGGGCCTTATTTATTTTTCTTTGGCCTTTTTTGGGACAATGCTCTATTGAATGATGATCATCACACTTCTATTTATTTACAACTCAATGATTACAACTCGATACTAAAACAAAGTATGACTCTATATGAATGCCTCCGGTGGTGTACCGGGATATGCAATGAATCAAGAGTGACAAGTATGAAAGAATTATGAACGGTGGCTTTGCCACAAATACTATGTCAACTACATGATCATGCTAAGCATTATGACAATGATGGATGTGTCATGATAAACTAGATGGTGGAAAGTTGCATGGCAATATATCTCGGAATGGCTGTGGAAATGCCATAATAGGTAGGTATGGTGGCTATTTTGAGGAAGGTATATGGTAGGTGTATGATACCGGCGAAAGGTGCGCGGTATTAGAGAGGCTAGCAAGGGTGGAAGGGTGAGAGTGCGTATAATCCATGGACTCAACATTAGTCATAAAGAACTCATATACTTATTGCAAAAATTTAAAAATTATCAAAGAAAATTATTATGCGCATGCTCCTAGGGGGATAGATTGGTAGGAAAAGACCATCGCTCGTCCCCGACCGCCACTCATAAGGAAGACAATCAATAAATAAATCATGCTCCGACTTCATCACATAACGGTTCACCATACGTGCATGCTACGGGAATCACAAACTTCAACACAAGTATTCTTTAAATTCACAACTACTCAACTAGCATGACTTTAATATTATCACCTCCATATCTCAAAACAATTATCATGCTTCAATCTTTTCTTAGTATTCAACACACTCAAAAGAAAGTTTCACAAATCTTGAATACCAAGCATATTATTATTAAGCAAATTACCATGCTATTAAGAGACTCTCAAAATAATTTAAGTGAAGCATGAGAGATCAATAGTTTCTTTAAAACAATCCACCACCGTGCTCTAAAAGATCTAAGTGAAGCACATAGAGCAAAGTTTCTAGCTCAAAAGATATAAGTGAAGCACATAGAGCAAAATTATCTATCTCAAAGGATATAAGTGAAGCACATAGAGCAAAATTATCTAGCTCAAAGGATATAAGTGAAGCACATAGAGCAAAATTATCTAGCTCAAAGGATATAAGTGAAGCACATGGAGTATTCTATCAAATTTTAATTCATGTATGGCTCTCTCAAAAGGTGTGTACAGCAAGGATGATTGTGGCATACTAACAAACAAAGACACAAATAATACAAGACGCTCCAAGCAAAACACATATCATGTTGGTGAATAAAAATATAGCTCCAAGTAAATTACCGATGGAAGTGGACGAAAGAGGGGATGACTTCCGGGGCATCCCCAAGCTTTGACTTTTTGGTGTCCTTGGATTATCTTGGGGGTGCCATGGGCATCCCCAAGCTTAGGCTCTTGCCACTCCTTGTTCCATAATCCATCAAAGAATTCTACCCAAAACTTGAAAACTTCACAACACAAAACTCAAAATAGAAAACTCGTGAGCTCCGTTAGCGAAAGAAAACAAAAGACCACTTCAAGGTACTGTAATGAACTCATTATTTATTTATATTGGTGTTAAACCTACTGTATTCCAACTTCTCTATGGATTATAAACTATTTTACTAGCCATAGATTCATCAAAATAAGCAAACAACACACGAAAAACAGAATCTGTCAAAAACAGAACAGTCTGTAGTAATCTGTAGCTAGCGCAAGATCTGGAACCCCAAAAATTCTAAAATAAATTTCTGGACGTGAGGAATTTATCTATTAATCATCTGCAAAAATAATTAACTAAATAGCACTCTTCAAATAAAAATGACAGCAGTTCTCGTGAGCGCTAAAGTTTCTGTTTTTTACAGCAAGTTCAACAAGACTTTCCCCAAGTCTTCCCAACGGTTCTACTTGGCACAAACACTAATTAAACACAAAAAACACAACCAAAACAGAGGCTAAATAATTTATTTATTACTAAACAGGAGCAAAAAGCAAGGAATAAAAATAAAATTGGGTTGCCTCCCAACAAGCGCTATCGTTTAACGCCCCTAGCTAGGCATAACAAGCGAGGATAGATCTAGGTATTGCCATCTTTGGTAGGAAATCCATAAGTGGCTCTCATGATAGTTTCATATGGTAATTTTATTTTATTTCTTGGAAAGTGTTCCATGCCCTTTTTTAATGGAAATTGAAATCTAATATTCCCTTCCTTCATATCAATAATCGCACCAACCGTTCTAAGGAAAGGTCTACCAAGAATAATAGGGCAAGAAGGATTGCAATCTATATCAAGAACAATGAAATCTACGGGCACATAATTCCTATTTGCAACAATAAGAACATCATTAATTCTTCCCATAGGTTTCTTAATAGTGGAATCCGCAAGATGCAAGTTTTGAGAGCAATCATCAAAATTACGGAAATCTAGTAAATCACACAAAGTCTTGGGAATAGTAGAGACACTAGCACCCAAATCACACAAAGCATAAAACTCATGATCTTTAATTTTAATTTTAATAGTTGGTTCCCACTCATCATAGAGTTTTCTAGGGATAGAAACTTTCAACTCAAGTTTTTCTTCATAAGATTGCATCAAGGCATCAACAATATGTTCGGTGAAGGCTTTATTTTGACTATAAGCATGTGGAGAATTTAGCACGGATTGCAACAAGGAAATACAATCAATTCAAAGAGCAACTTTCATAATTAAATTCCTTGAAATCCAATATAGTGGGTTTAGCAACATCTAGATTTTTATTTCTTTCAATCCCACTTTCATCAATTTCATCATTAAGATCTAAATACTCCGAATTTTTAGAACGCCTTCTAGGTAAAGGAAGATCATATTCAGTTTCATCAAGATTCATATTGCAAAATAAAGATTTAATAGGAGACACATCAATAACTTTTAGATCTTCATCTTGATTTTCATAGGAATTGGAAGAACACGCTTTAATAAAGGCATCTTTGGAAGCACGCATCCTAGCGGTTCTTTCCTTTACACTCATCAATTGAAATTCTCATGGCTTTTAGAGACTCATTAATATCATGCTTAGGTGGAATAGATCTAAGTTTCAAAGCATCAACATCAAGAGCAATTCTATCAACGTTCCTAGCCAAATCATCAATCTTAAGCAATTTTTCTTCAATCATAGCATTAAAATTCTTTTGCAAGAAATAAATTCTTTAATATTAGATTCAAAATCAGAGGCATCTTATTATAATTTCCATAAGAGTTGTTGTAGGAATTCCCATAATTATTAGAAGGATTACTAGGATATGGCCTAGGATTAAAATTCCCTCTATAAGCGTTGTTACCAAAATTATTCCTACCAACAAAATTCACATCCATAGATTCATTGTTATTCTCAATCAAAGTAGACAAAGGCATATCATTAGGATCAGAAGAAACACTCTTAGTAGCAAATAATTTCATAAGTTCATCCATCTTTCCACTCAACACATTAATTTCTTCTATCGCATGCACTTTTTTATTAGAAGTTCTTTCAGTATGCCATTGAGAATAATTAACCATAATATTATCTAGGAGTTTAGTAGCATCTCCTAAAGTGATTTCCATAAAAGTGCCTCCCGCGGCCGAATCTAAAAGATTTCTAGAAGCAAAATTCAATCCGGCATAAAATTTTGTATAATCATCCACAAATTCAAACCATGAGTAGGGCAATTACGTATCATTAATTTCATTCTCTCCCAAGCTTGTGCAACATGTTCATGATCAAGTTGTTTAAAGTTCATAATATCGTTTCTAAGAGAGATGATCTTAGCGGGAGGAAAATACTTAGAGATAAAAGCATCTTTGCACTTGTTCCATGAATCAATACTATTCTTAGGCAAAGACGAAAACCAAGCTTTAGCACGATCTCTAAGCGAAAAAGGAAATAGCTTCAATTTAACGACATCATTATTGACATCTTTTTTCTTTTGCATATCACATAAATCAACGAAGCTATTCAGATGAGTAGCGGCATCTTCACTAGGAAGGCCGGCGAATTGATCTTTCATAACAAGATTCAACAAAGCAGTATTAATTTCACAAGATTCAGCATCGGTAAGAGGAGCAATCGGAGTGCTAAGGAAATCATTATTATTGGTATTGGTGAAGTCACACAATTTAGTAGTATCTTGAGCCATCGCGACAAACAAGCAATCTAACACACGAGCAAACAAAAAGCAACGGGCAAAAAGAGGCAAATAGAGAGGGAGGATAGAGAGAGAGAGGGCGAATAAAACGGCAAGGGTGAATTGGGGGGAGAGGAAAACGAGAGGCAAATGGCAAATAATGTAATGCGAGAGATAGGGATTGTGATGGGTACTTGGTATGTTGACTTTTTGCGTAGACTCCCCGGCAACGGCGCCAGAAATCCTTCTTGCTACGTCTTGAGCTTGCGTTGGTTTTCCCCGAAGAGGAAGGGATGATGCAGCAGAGTAGCGTAAGTATTTCCCTCAGTTTTTGAGAACCAAGGTATCAATCCAGTAGGAGCCCACGCTCAAGTCCCTCGTACCTGCACAAAGCGATAGCTACTCGCAACCAACGCGATTAGGGGTTGTCAAGCCCTTCACGGTCACTTACGAGAGTGAGATCTGATAGATAGAATATTTTTGGTATTTTTGATATAAAGATGCAAAGTAAAAAGTAAAAGCAAAGTAAATAGCAAAACAATATAAAGTGATGGAGATTGATATGATGAGAATAGACCCGGGGGCCATAGGTTTCACTAGTGGCTTCTCTCAAGAGCATAAGTATTCTACGGTGGGTGAACAAATTACTGTTGAGCAATTGATAGAATTGAGCATAATTATGAGAATATCTAGGCATGATCATGTATATAGGCATCACGTCCGTGACAAGTAGATCGAAACGATTCTGCATCTACTACTATTACTCCACTCATCGACCGCTATCCAGCATGCATCTAGAGTATTAAGTTAAAAACAGAGTAACGCCTTAAGCAAGATGACATGATGTAGAGAGATAAATTCATGCAATATGAAATAAACCCCATCTTGTTATCCTCGATGGCAACGATACAATACGTGCCTTGCTGCCCCTTCTGTCACTGGGTAAGGACACCGCAAGATCGAACCCAAAGCTAAGCACTTCTCCCATGGCAAGAACTACCAATCTAGTTGGCCAAACCAAACGGATAATTCGAAGAGACTTGCAAAGATAACCAATCATGCATAAAAGAATTCAGAGAAGATTCAAATATTATTCATAGATAGACTTGATCATAAACCCACAATTCATCGGTCTCAACAAACACACCGCAAAAAGAAGATTACATCGAATAGATCTCCACAAGAGAGGGGGAGAACTTTGTATTGAGATTCAAAGAGAGAGAAGAAGCCATCTAGCTACTAACTATGGACCCGAAGGTCTGAGGTAAACTACTCACACTTCATCGGAGGGGCTAGGATGATGTAGAAGCCCTCCGTGATGACGGCCCTCTTCCGGCGGAGCTCCGGAACAGGCCCCAAGATGGGATCTCGTGGATACAGAAAGTTGCGGCGGTGGAATTAGGTTTTGGCTCCTGTTCTGATCGTTTGGGGGTACGTGTGTATATATAGGAGGAAGGAGTACGTCGGTGGAGCACCGAGGGGCCCACGAGGCAGGGGGCGCGACCTAGGGGGGGCGCCCCCCACCCTCGTGACCACCTCTTTGATCCCTTGCAGTAGGGTCCAAGTCTCCTGGATCACGTTCGGTGAGAAAATCACGTTTCCGAAGATTTTATTCCGTTTGGACTCCGTTTGATATTCTGTTTATCCGAAACACTGAAATAGGCAAAAAACAGCAATTCTGGGCTGGGCCTCCGGTTAATAGGTTAGTCCCAAAAATAATATAAAAGTGGAAAATAAAGCCCAATATAGTCCAAAACAGTAGATAATATAGCATGGAGCAATCAAAAATTATAGATACGTTGGAGACGTATCAGGCATCCCCAAGCTTAATTCCTGCTCGTCCTCGAGTAGGTAAATGATAAAAAGAGAATTTTTGATGCGGAGTGCTACTTGGCATAATTTCAATGCAAATCTTCTTAATTGTGGTATGAATATTCAGATTAGAAAGATTCAAGACAAAAGTTTATATTGACATAGAAAATAATAATACTTCAAGCATACTAACAAAGCAATTATGTCTTCTCAAAATAACATGGCCAAAGAAAGTTATCCCTACAAAATCATATAGTCTGGCTATGCTCCATCTTCCCCACACAAAGTATTTAAATCATGCACAACCCCGATGACAAGCCAAGCAATTGTTTCATACTCTAACTTTTTCAAAACTTTTTCAATCTTCACGCAATACATGAGCGTGAGCCATGGATATAGCACTATAGGTGGAATAGAATGGTGGTTGTGGAGAAGACAAAAAGGAGAAGATAGTCTCACATCAACTAGGCGTATCAACGGGCTATGGAGATGCCCATCAATAGATATCAATGTGAGTGAGTAGGGATTGCCATGCAACGGATGCACTAGAGCTATAAATGTATGAAAGCTCAACAAAAGAAACTAGTGGGTGTGCATCCAACTTGCTTGCTCACGAAGACCTAGGGCAATTTGAGGAAGCCCATCATTGGAATATACAAGCCAAGTTCTATAACGTAAAATTCCCACTAGTATATGAAAGTGACAACATATGAGACTCTCTATATGAAGAACATGGTGCTACTTTGAAGCACAATATATGAGACTTGCTATATCATGGTGCTACTTTGAAGCACAAGTGTGGAAAAAAGGATAGTAGCATTGCCCCTTTTTATTTATTTATTTTTTGGGCCTTCTTTTTTTTCTTTGGCCTTTCTTTTTTGGGACAATGCTCTATTGAATGATGATCATCACACTTCTATTTATTTACAACTCAATGATTACAACTCGATACTAAAACAAAGTATGACTCTATATGAATGCCTCCGGCGGTGTACCGGGATATGCAATGAATCAAGAGTGACAAGTATGAAAGAATTATGAACGGTGGCTTTGCCACAAATACTATGTCAACTACATGATCATGCTAAGCAATATGACAATGATGGATGTGTCATGATGAACTAGATGGTGGAAAGTTGCATGGCAATATATCTCGGAATGGCTATGGAAATGCCATAATAGGTAGGTATGGTGGCTGTTTTGAGGAAGGTATATGGTAGGTGTATGATACCGGCGAAAGTTGCGCGGTATTAGAGAGGCTAGCAAGGGTGGAAGGGTGGGAGTGCGTATAATCCATGGACTCAACATTAGTCATAAAGAACTCATATACTTATTGCAAAAATTTAGAAGTTATCAAAGCAAAGTATTACGCGCATGCTCCTAGGGGGATAGTTTGGTAGGAAAAGACCATCGCTCGTCCCCGACCGCCACTCATAAGGAAGACAATCAATAAATAAATCATGCTCCGACTTCATCACATAACGGTTCACCATACATGCATGCTACGGGAATCACAAACTTCAACACAAGTATTCTTTAAATTCACAACTACTCAACTAGCATGACTTTAATATTATCACCTCCATATCTCAAAACAATTATCATGCTTCAATCTTTTCTTAGTATTCAACACACTCAAAAGAAAGTTTCACAAATCTTGAATACCAAGCATATTATTATTAAGCAAATTACCATGCTATTAAGAGACTCTCAAATTAATTTAAGTGAAGCATGAGAGATCAATAGTTTCTTTAAAACAAATCCACCACCGTGCTCTAAAAGATCTAAGTGAAGCACATAGAGCAAAATTATCTAGCTCAAAAGATATAAGTGAAGCACATAGAGCAAAACTATCTAGCTCAAAAGATATAAGTGAAGCACATAGAGCAAAACTATCTAGCTCAAAAGATATAAGTGAAGCACATAGAGTATTCTATCAAATTTTAATTCATGTATGGCTCTCTCAAAAGGTGTGTACAGCAAGGATGATTGTGGCATACTAACAAACAAAGACACAAATAATACAAGACGCTCCAAGCAAAACACATATCATGTTGGTGAATAAAAATATAGCTCCAAGTAAATTACCGATGGAAGTGGACGAAAGAGGGGATGCCTTCCGGGGCATCCCCAAGCTTTGACTTTTTGGTGTCCTTGGATTATCTTGGGGGTGCCATGGGCATCCCCAAGCTTAGGCTCTTGCCACTCCTTGTTCCATGATCCATCAAAAGAATTCACCCAAAACTTGAAAACTTCACAACACAAAACTCAAAATAGAAAACTCGTGAGCTCCGTTAGCGAAAGAAAACAAAAGACCACTTCAAGGTACTGTAATGAACTCATTATTTATTTATATTGGTGTTAAACCTACTGTATTCCAACTTCTCTATGGATTATAAACTATTTTACTAGCCATAGATTCATCAAAATAAGCAAACAACACACGAAAAACAGAATCTGTCAAAAACAGAACAGTCTGTAGTAATCTGTAGCTAGCGCAAGATCTGGAACCCCAAAAATTCTAAAATAAATTTCTGGACGTGAGGAATTTATCTATTAATCATCTGCAAAAATAATTAACTAAATAGCACTCTTCAAATAAAAATGACAGCAGTTCTCGTGAGCGCTAAAGTTTCTGTTTTTTACAGCAAGTTCAACAAGACTTTCCCCAAGTCTTCCCAACGGTTCTACTTGGCACAAACACTAATTAAACACAAAAAACACAACCAAAACAGAGGCTAAATAATTTATTTATTACTAAACAGGAGCAAAAAGCAAGGAATAAAAATAAAATTGGGTTGCCTCCCAACAAGCGCTATCGTTTAACGCCCCTAGCTAGGCATAACAAGCAAGAATAGATCTAGGTATTGCCATCTTTGGTAGGCAATCCATAAGTGGCTCTCATGATAGTTTCATATGGTAATTTTATTTTCTTTCTTGGAAAGTGTTCCATGCCCTTTTTTAATGGAAATTGAAATCTAATATTCCCTTCCTTCATATCAATAATCGCACCAACCGTTCTAAGGAAAGGTCTACCAAGAATAATAGGGCAAGAAGGATTGCAATCTATATCAAGAACAATGAAATCTACGGGCACATAATTCCTATTTGCAACAATAAGAACATCATTAATTCTTCCCATAGGTTTCTTAATAGTGGAATCCGCAAGATGCAAGTTTAGAGAGCAATCATCAAAATTACGGAAATCTAGTAAATCACACAAAGTCTTGGGAATAGTAGAGACACTAGCACCCAAATCACACAAAGCATAAAACTCATGATCTTTAATTTTAATTTTAATAGTTGGTTCCCACTCATCATAGAGTTTTCTAGGGATAGAAACTTTCAACTCAAGTTTTTCTTCATAAGATTGCATCAAGGCATCAACAATATGTTCGGTGAAGGCTTTATTTCGACTATAAGCATGTGGAGAATTTAGCACGGATTGCAACAAGGAAATACAATCAATCAAAGAGCAACTTTCATAATTAAATTCCTTGAAATCCAATATAGTGGGTTTAGCAACATCTAGATTTTTATTTCTTTCAATCCCACTTTCATCAATTTCATCATTAAGATCTAAACACTCCGAATTTTTAGAACGCCTTCTAGGTAAAGGAAGATCATATTCAGTTTCATCAAGATTCATATTGCAAAATAAAGATTTAATAGGAGACACATCAATAACTTTTAGATCTTCATCTTGATTTTCATAGGAATTGGAAGAACACGCTTTAATAAAGGCATCTTTGGAAGCACGCATCCTAGCGGTTCTTTCTTTACACTCATCAATTGAAATTCTCATGGCTTTTAGAGACTCATTAATATCATGCTTAGGTGGAATAGATCTAAGTTTCAAAGCATCAACATCAAGAGCAATTCTATCAACGTTCCTAGCCAAATCATCAATCTTAAGCAATTTTTCTTCAATCATAGCATTAAAATTCTTTTGCGAAGAAATAAATTCTTTAATATTAGATTCAAAATCAGAGGGCATCTTATTATAATTTCCATAAGAGTTGTTGTAGGAATTCCCATAATTATTAGAAGGATTACTAGGATATGGCCTAGGATTAAAATTCCCTCTATAAGCGTTGTTACCAAAATTATTCCTACCAACAAAATTCACATCCATAGATTCATTGTTATTCTCAATCAAAGTAGACAAAGGCATATCATTAGGATCAGAAGAAACACTCTTAGTAGCAAATAATTTCATAAGTTCATCCATCTTTCCACTCAACACATTAATTTCTTCTATCGCATGCACTTTTTATTAGAAGTTCTTTCAGTATGCCATTGAGAATAATTAACCATAATATTATCTAGGAGTTTAGTAGCATCTCCTAAAGTGATTTCCATAAAAGTGCCTCCCGCGGCCGAATCTAAAAGATTTCTAGAAGCAAAATTCAATCCGGCATAAAATTTTGTATAATCATCCACAAATTCAAACCATGAGTAGGGCAATTACGTATCATTAATTTCATTCTCTCCCAAGCTTGTGCAACATGTTCATGATCAAGTTGTTTAAAGTTCATTATATCGTTTCTAAGAGAGATGATCTTAGCGGGAGGAAAATACTTAGAGATAAAAGCATCTTTGCACTTGTTCCATGAATCAATACTATTCTTAGGCAAAGACGAAAACCAAGCTTTAGCACGATCTCTAAGCGAAAAAGGAAATAGCTTCAATTTAACGACATCATTATTGACATCTTTTTCTTTTGCATATCACATAAATCAACGAAGCTATTCAGATGAGTAGCGGCATCTTCACTAGGAAGGCCGGCGAATTGATCTTTCATAACAAGATTCAACAAAGCAGTATTAATTTCACAAGATTCAGCATCGGTAAGAGGAGCAATCGGAGTGCTAAGGAAATCATTATTATTGGTATTGGTGAAGTCACACAATTTAGTAGTATCTTGAGCCATCGCGACAAACAAGCAATCTAACACACGAGCAAACAAAAGCAAGCGGCAAAAGAGGCAAATAGAGAGGGAGGATAGAGAGAGAGAGGGCGAATAAAACGGCAAGGGTGAATTGGGGGGAGAGGAAAACGAGAGGCAAATGGCAAATAATGTAATGCGAGAGATAGGGATTGTGATGGGTACTTGGTATGTTGACTTTTTGCGTAGACTCCCCGGCAACGGCGCCAGAAATCCTTCTTGCTACGTCTTGAGCTTGCGTTGGTTTTCCCCGAAGAGGAAGGGATGATGCAGCAGAGTAGCGTAAGTATTTCCCTCAGTTTTTGAGAACCAAGGTATCAATCCAGTAGGAGCCCACGCTCAAGTCCCTCGTACCTGCACAAAGCGATAGCTACTCGCAACCAACGCGATTAGGGGTTGTCAAGCCCTTCACGGTCACTTACGAGAGTGAGATCTGATAGATAGAATATTTTTGGTATTTTTGATATAAAGATGCAAAGTAAAAAGTAAAGCAAAGTAAATAGCAAAACAATATAAAAGTGATGGAGATTGATATGATGAGAATAGACCCGGGGGCCATAGGTTTCACTAGTGGCTTCTCTCAAGAGCATAAGTATTCTACGGTGGGTGAACAAATTACTGTTGAGCAATTGATAGAATTGTGCATAATTATGAGAATATCTAGGCATGATCATGTATATAGGCATCACGTCCGTGACAAGTAGATCGAAACGATTCTGCATCTACTACTATTACTCCACTCATCGACCGCTATCCAGCATGCATCTAGAGTATTAAGTTAAAAACAGAGTAACGCCTTAAGCAAGATGACATGATGTAGAGAGATAAATTCATGCAATATGAAATAAACCCCATCTTGTTATCCTCGATGGCAACGATACAATACGTGCCTTGCTGCCCCTTCTGTCACTGGGTAAGGACACCGCAAGATCGAACCCAAAGCTAAGCACTTCTCCCATGGCAAGAACTACCAATCTAGTTGGCCAAACCAAACGGATAATTCGAAGAGACTTGCAAAGATAACCAATCATGCATAAAAGAATTCAGAGAAGATTCAAATATTATTCATAGATAGACTTGATCATAAACCCACAATTCATCGGTCTCAACAAACACACCGCAAAAAGAAGATTACATCGAATAGATCTCCACAAGAGAGGGGGAGAACTTTGTATTGAGATTCAAAGAGAGAGAAGAAGCCATCTAGCTACTAACTATGGACCCGAAGGTCTGAGGTAAACTACTCACACTTCATCGGAGGGGCTAGGATGATGTAGAAGCCCTCCGTGATGACGGCCCTCTTCCGGCGGAGCTCCGGAACAGGCCCCAAGATGGGATCTCGTGGATACAGAAAGTTGCGGCGGTGGAATTAGGGTTTTGGATCCTGTTCTGATCGTTTGGGGGTACGTGTGTATATATAGGAGGAAGGAGTACGTCGGTGGAGCACCGAGGGGCCCACGAGGCAGGGGGCGCGCCCTAGGGGGGGCGCCCCCACCCTCGTGACCACCTCTTTGATCCCTTGCAGTAGGGTCCAAGTCTCCTGGATCACGTTCGGTGAGAAAATCACGTTTCCGAAGATTTTATTCCGTTTGGACTCCGTTTGATATTCTGTTTATCCGAAACACTGAAATAGGCAAAAAAACAGCAATTTTGGGCTGGGCCTCCGGTTAATAGGTTAGTCCCAAAAATAATATAAAAGTGGAAAATAAAGCCCAATATAGTCCAAAACAGTAGATAATATAGCATGGAGCAATCAAAAATTATAGATACGTTGGAGACGTATCAGGCATCCCCAAGCTTAATTCCTGCTCGTCCTCGAGTAGGTAAATGATAAAAAGAGAATTTTTGATGCGGAGTGCTACTTGGCATAATTTCAATGCAAATCTTCTTAATTGTGGTATGAATATTCAGATTAGAAAGATTCAAGACAAAAGTTTATATTGACATAGAAAATAATAATACTTCAAGCATACTAACAAAGCAATTATGTCTTCTCAAAATAACATGGCCAAAGAAAGTTATCCCTACAAAATCATATAGTCTGGCTATGCTCCATCTTCCCCACACAAAGTATTTAAATCATGCACAACCCCGATGACAAGCCAAGCAATTGTTTCATACTCTAACTTTTTCAAAACTTTTTCAATCTTCACGCAATACATGAGCGTGAGCCATGGATATAGCACTATAGGTGGAATAGAATGGTGGTTGTGGAGAAGACAAAAAGGAGAAGATAGTCTCACATCAACTAGGCGTATCAACGGGCTATGGAGATGCCCATCAATAGATATCAATGTGAGTGAGTAGGGATTGCCATGCAACGGATGCACTAGAGCTATAAATGTATGAAAGCTCAACAAAAGAAACTAGTGGGTGTGCATCCAACTTGCTTGCTCACGAAGACCTAGGGCAATTTGAGGAAGCCCATCATTGGAATATACAAGCCAAGTTCTATAACGTAAAATTCCCACTAGTATATGAAAGTGACAACATATGAGACTCTCTATATGAAGAACATGGTGCTACTTTGAAGCACAATATATGAGACTTGCTATATCATGGTGCTACTTTGAAGCACAAGTGTGGAAAAAAGGATAGTAGCATTGCCCCTTTTTTTATTTATATTTTTTGGGCCTTCTTTTTTTCTTTGGCCTTTTTTTGGGACAATGCTCTATTGAATGATGATCATCACACTTCTATTTATTTACAACTCAATGATTACAACTCGATACTAAAACAAAGTATGACTCTATATGAATGCCTCCGGCGGTGTACCGGGATATGCAATGAATCAAGAGTGACAAGTATGAAAGAATTATGAACGGTGGCTTTGCCACAAATACTATGTCAACTACATGATCATGCTAAGCAATATGACAATGATGGATGTGTCATGATGAACTAGATGGTGGAAAGTTGCATGGCAATATATCTCGGAATGGCTATGGAAATGCCATAATAGGTAGGTATGGTGGCTGTTTTGAGGAAGGTATATGGTAGGTGTATGATACCGGCGAAAGGTGCGCGGTATTAGAGAGGCTAGCAAGGGTGGAAGGGTGAGAGTGCGTATAATCCATGGACTCAGCATTAGTCATAAAGAACTCATATACTTATTGCAAAAATTTAAAAGTTATCAAAGCAAAGTATTACGCGCATGCTCCTAGGGGGATAGATTGGTAGGAAAAGACCATCGCTCGTCCCTGACCGCCACTCATAAGGAAGACAATCAATAAATAAATCATGCTCCGACTTCATCACATAACGGTTCACCATACGTGCATGCTACGGGAATCACAAACTTCAACACAATTATTCTTTAAATTCACAACTACTCAACTAGCATGACTTTAATATTATCACCTCCATATCTCAAAACAATTATCATGCTTCAATCTTTTCTTAGTATTCAACACACTCAAAAGAAAGTTTCACAAATCTTGAATACCAAGCATATTATTATTAGGAAAATTACCATGCTATTAAGAGAATCTCAAATTAATTTAAGTGAAGCATGAGAGATCAATAGTTTCTTTAAAACGAATCCACCACCGTGCTGTAAAATATCTAAGTGAAGCACATAGAGCAAAGTTATCTAGCTCAAAAGATATAAGTGAAGCACATAGAGCAAAATTATCTAGCTCAAAGGATATAAGTGAAGCACATAGAGCAAAATTATATAGCTCAAAGGATATAAGTGAAGCACATAGAGCAAAATTATCTAGCTCAAAGGATATAAGTGAAGCACATGGAGTATTCTATCAAATTTTAATTCATTTATGGCTCTCTCAAAAGGTGTGTACAGCAAGGATGATTGTGGCATACTGACAAACAAAGACACAAATAATAAAAGACGCTCCAAGCAAAACACATATCATGTTGGTGAATAAAAATATAGATCCAAGCAAATTACCGATGGAAGTGGACGAAAGAGGGGATGCCTTCCGGGGCATCCCCAAGCTTTGAATTTTTGTTATCCTTGGATTATCTTGGGGGTGCCATGGGCATCCCCAAGCTTAGGCTCTTGCCACTCCTTGTTCCATAATCCATTAAATTCTTACCGAAAACTTGAAAACTTCACAACACAAAACTCAAAATAGAAAACTCGTGAGCTCCGTTAGCGAAAGAAAACAAAAGACAACTTCAAGGTACTGTAATGGACTCATTATTTATTTAAATTGGTGTTAAAACTACTTTATTCCAACTTCTCTATGGATTATAAACTATTTTACTAGCCGTAGACTCATCAAAATAAGCAAACAACACACGAAAAACAGAATCTGTCAAAAACAGAACAGTCTGTAGTAATCTGTAGCTAGCGCAAAATCTGGACCCCAAAAAATTCTAAAATAAATTTCTGGACGTGAGGGATTTATCTATTAATCATCTGCAAACATAATTAACTAAATATCACTCTTCAAATAAAAATTACAGCAGTTCTCGTGAGCGCTAAAGTTTCTGTTTTTTAGAGCAAGTTCAACAAGACTTTCCCCAAGTCTTCCCAACGGTTCTACTTGGCACAAACACTAATTAAACACAAAAAACACAACCAAAACAGAGGCTAAATAATTTGTTTTATTACTAAACAGGAGAAAAAAGCAAGTAATAAAAATAAAATTGGGTTGCCTCCCAACAAGCGCTATCGTTTAACGCCCCTAGCTAGGCATAACAAGCAAGAATAGATCTAGGTATTGCCATCTTTGGTAGGCAATCCATAAGTGGCTCTCATGATAGTTTCATATGGTAATTTTATTTTCTTTCTTGGAAAGTGTTCCATGCCCTTTTTAATGGAAATTGAAATCTAATATTCCCTTCCTTCATATCAATAATCGCACCAACCGTTCTAAGGAAAGGTCTACCAAGAATAATAGGGCAAGAAGGATTGCAATCTATATCAAGAACAATGAAATCTACGGGCACATAATTCCTATTTGCAACAATAAGAACATCATTAATTCTTCCCATAGGTTTCTTAATAGTGGAATCCGCAAGATGCAAGTTTAGAGAGCAATCATCAAAATTACGGAAATCTAGTAAATCACACAAAGTCTTGGGAATAGTAGAGACACTAGCACCCAAATCACACAAAGCATAAAACTCATGATCTTTAATTTTAATTTTAATAGTTGGTTCCCACTCATCATAGAGTTTTCTAGGGATAGAAACTTTCAACTCAAGTTTTTCTTCATAAGATTGCATCAAGGCATCAACAATATGTTCGGTGAAGGCTTTATTTCGACTATAAGCATGTGGAGAATTTAGCACGGATTGCAACAAGGAAATACAATCAATCAAAGAGCAACTTTCATAATTAAATTCCTTGAAATCCAATATAGTGGGTTTAGCAACATCTAGATTTTTATTTCTTTCAATCCCACTTTCATCAATTTCATCATTAAGATCTAAACACTCCGAATTTTTAGAACGCCTTCTAGGTAAAGGAAGATCATATTCAGTTTCATCAAGATTCATATTGCAAAATAAAGATTTAATAGGAGACACATCAATAACTTTTAGATCTTCATCTTGATTTTCATAGGAATTGGAAGAACACGCTTTAATAAAGGCATCTTTGGAAGCACGCATCCTAGCGGTTCTTTCTTTACACTCATCAATTGAAATTCTCATGGCTTTTAGAGACTCATTAATATCATGCTTAGGTGGAATAGATCTAAGTTTCAAAGCATCAACATCAAGAGCAATTCTATCAACGTTCCTAGCCAAATCATCAATCTTAAGCAATTTTTCTTCAATCATAGCATTAAAATTCTTTTGCGAAGAAATAAATTCTTTAATATTAGATTCAAAATCAGAGGGCATCTTATTATAATTTCCATAAGAGTTGTTGTAGGAATTCCCATAATTATTAGAAGGATTACTAGGATATGGCCTAGGATTAAAATTCCCTCTATAAGCGTTGTTACCAAAATTATTCCTACCAACAAAATTCACATCCATAGATTCATTGTTATTCTCAATCAAAGTAGACAAAGGCATATCATTAGGATCAGAAGAAACACTCTTAGTAGCAAATAATTTCATAAGTTCATCCATCTTTCCACTCAACACATTAATTTCTTCTATCGCATGCACTTTTTATTAGAAGTTCTTTCAGTATGCCATTGAGAATAATTAACCATAATATTATCTAGGAGTTTAGTAGCATCTCCTAAAGTGATTTCCATAAAAGTGCCTCCCGCGGCCGAATCTAAAAGATTTCTAGAAGCAAAATTCAATCCGGCATAAAATTTTTGTATAATCATCCACAAATTCAAACCATGAGTAGGGCAATTACGTATCATTAATTTCATTCTCTCCCAAGCTTGTGCAACATGTTCATGATCAAGTTGTTTAAAGTTCATTATATCGTTTCTAAGAGAGATGATCTTAGCGGGAGGAAAATACTTAGAGATAAAAGCATCTTTGCACTTGTTCCATGAATCAATACTATTCTTAGGCAAAGACGAAAACCAAGCTTTAGCACGATCTCTAAGCGAAAAAGGAAATAGCTTCAATTTAACGACATCATTATTGACATCTTTTTTCTTTTGCATATCACATAAATCAACGAAGCTATTCAGATGAGTAGCGGCATCTTCACTAGGAAGGCCGGCGAATTGATCTTTCATAACAAGATTCAACAAAGCAGTATTAATTTCACAAGATTCAGCATCGGTAAGAGGAGCAATCGGAGTGCTAAGGAAATCATTATTATTGGTATTGGTGAAGTCACACAATTTAGTAGTATCTTGAGCCATCGCGACAAACAAGCAATCTAACACACGAGCAAACAAAAGCAACGAGCAGAAAGAGGCAAATAGAGAGGGAGGATAGGGAGAGAGAGAGGGCGAATAAAATGGCAAGGGTGAATTGGGGGGGAGAGGAAAATGAGAGGCAAATGGCAAATAATGTAATGCGAGAGATAGGGATTGTGATGGGTACTTGGTATGTTGACTTTTTGCGTAGACTCCCTGGCAACGGCGCCAGAAATCCTTCTTGCTACGTCTTGAGCTTGCGTTGGTTTTCCCCGAAGAGGAAGGGATGATGCAGCAGAGTAGCGTAAGTATTTCCCTCAGTTTTTGAGAACCAAGGTATCAATCCAGTAGGAGCCCACGCTCAAGTCCCTCGTACCTGCACAAAGCGATAGCTACTCGCAACCAACGCGATTAGGGGTTGTCAAGCCCTTCACGGTCACTTACGAGAGTGAGATCTGATAGATAGAATATTTTTGGCATTTTTGATATAAGGATCCAAAGTAAAAAAGTAAAGGCAAAGTAAATAGCAAAACGATATAAAAGTGATAGAGATTGATATGATGAGAATAGACCCTGGGGGCCATAGGTTTCACTAGTGGCTTCTCTCAAGAGCATAAGTATTCTACGGTGGGTGAACAAATTACTGTTGAGCAGATAGAATTGTGCATAATTATGAGAATATCTAGGCATGATCATGTATATAGGCATCACGTCCGTGACAAGTAGATCGAAACGATTCTGCATCTACTACTATCACTCCACTCATCGACCGCTATCCAGCATGCATCTAGAGTATTAAGTTAAAAACAGAGTAACGCCTTAAGCAAGATGACATGATGTAGAGAGATAAATTCATGCAATATGAAATAAACCCCATCTTGTTATCCTCGATGGCAACGATACAATACGTGCCTTGTTGCCCCTTCTGTCACTGGTTAAGGACACCGCAAGATCGAACCCAAAGCTAAGCACTTCTCCCATGGCAAGAACTACCAATCTAGTTGGCCAAACCAAATGGATAATTCGAAGAGACTTGCAAAGATAACCAATCATGCATAAAAGAATTCAGAGAAGATTCAAATATTATTCATAGATAGACTTGATCATAAACCCACAATTCATCGGTCTCAACAAACACACCGCAAAAAGAAGATTACATCGAATAGATCTCCACAAGAGAGGGGGAGAACTTTGTATTGAGATTCAAAGAGAGAGAAGAAGCCATCTAGCTACTTACTAAGGACCCGAAGGTCTGAGGTAAACTACTCACACTTCATCGGAGGGGCTAGGGTGATGTAGAAGCCCTCCGTGATGACGGCCCTCTTCCGGCGGAGCTCCGGAACAGGCCCCAAGATGGGATCTCGTGGATACAGAAAGTTGCGGCGATGGAATTAGGGTTTTGGCTCCTGTTCTGATCGTTTGGTGGTACGTGTGTATATATAGGAGCAAGGAGTACGTCGGTGGAGCACCAAGGGGCCCACGAGGCAGAGGGGCGCGCCCTAGGGGGGGGGGGCGCCCCCCACCCTCGTGACCACCTCTTTGATCCCTTGCAGTAAGGTCCAAGTCTCCTGGATCACGTTCGGTGAGAAAATCACGTTTCCGAAGATTTTATTCCGTTTGGACTCCGTTTGATATTCTGTTTATCCGAAACACTGAAATAGGCAAAAAACAGCAATTCTGGGCTGGGCCTCCGGTTAATAGGTTAGTCCCAAAAATAATATAAAAGTGGAAAATAAAGCCCAATATAGTCCAAAACAGTAGATAATATAGCATGGAGCAATCAAAAATTATATATACGTTGGAGATGTACCAGTGAGCTCCACTATCAGTACAGTAGTGAAAGAAGTATATATTAAATAAGTAATATATAATATAAAAATCTAAAGTTAAAGACAGAATTCGAACTCATGTCATCGCATTGCGAGCATCCGGCGCTAACCAGTCCAGCACATTTTTGTTGTAGACCATGCTGGAGATATATCTCCATGTCTACTCGTATACTCCATTTGTTCCTAAATATTTGTCTTTTTTCAGATTTCAAATGGACTACCACATACGGATGTGTATGCAGACATATTTTAGAGTGTAGATTCACTCATTTTGCTCCATATGTAGTCACTTGTTGGAACCTCTAAAAAGACAAATATTTAGGAACGGAGGGAGTAGAAAACAGAGTTGTTGATGATGGTGTGCATGCCATCCTGCAATATAGGCCGTAGGATTTATATCTAACAGATAGGTAGAAAACTATGGCAATTTTGCAAAAATATACCCGCACCCCTCTCCATGTTTGCAAATACGGCCTTCCCTCGTTCATCCTTTTCTCTCACAAGATAAACTACTCATACAAATGCATCTCGATGTTCCGTGCAACGCACGGGCATCTAGCTAGTTTCTTTTAAAATAGTTACTACGATAATTGGGTTGAAGTGATATATTTTATGTCTGCCCCGAATGATTTCAGATTTACTAGTAGTAACAAAGAAAAGGTTGCCTTGTTAATTAACAGAAAACAGGGTGAAAACAATCACATGAGGCCAGTAAAAACGAGGCACACTGGGTTCAGCGTCATCGTCACTACAGCTGTGCGCGCGCGAGAAGTCTACATATTGAGGGGGCTACTGAGAGAGGCACAGAGACACAATGTTCGAGAGAGAAACCAATTGACATATTACGATCAGATCGAGTTGTCATCCTTCTGCTGTCATTGTTGGGGTGGGGGGGCAGGGAGAGAAAGACGTATCGAGAGTGTGCGCGGTAGGCACAGAGGCACAACTAGCAAGTGTGTGTGTGTGTGTGTGTCTGTGTGTGTGTTTAAAGAGGAGTAGATAGATTACTATCAAGATCGAGGTGCCTCCCTACTCCTTCAATGTCGGGTAGTGTGTGTGCGTGTGTGTGTGTTTGAGAGAGAAGCTAGTCGATAGATTAGTATCAAGATCGAGGTGTCATCCTACTCCTTCGGTGTTGGGAAGTGTGTGTGTGTGTGGTTGTGTGGGTGTGGGTGTGTGTGTGTCGGGGGGGGGGGGGGGCAGTGACACTTACATATCCCTACTCTTATAAAAAACAAAGTTGGTGATGATGGTGTTCCTGCCATCTTGCAATATAGGCCATCCGATTTATACCCGACGGATAGGAGGGAAACTGTGGCAATTTTGCAAAAAGAAACCCACACCCCTCTCCGCATTTGCAAATAAGGCATTCCCTCGTTCATCCTTTTCTCCCACAAGATAAACTACTCATACAAGTGCATCTTGATGTTCGGTGCAACGCATGGGAACCTTGCTAGTAGGGAGAAGGAGTTTGTGTGACACATATCTGGCTATATTAAGGGATAGGTAGATAGCATTTGTGCGAGGCATACTTAAAGCATCACGAAGATAAAAAAAATTGTGTGCATGCAAGTGCCGGAAAAAATGAAGCGAGATACAATGTGTGTGTGTGTGCGCGTGCGTGTGTGAGAGAGAGAGAGAGAGAGCGAAATCTCAAAACAAAAGGTGCTCTGCTGGAATCCCATTGTATGTATTCATATGGTTCTGGAACTCGAGTTAACCTTAGGCATATGTGTGAGAGACATTATTATACTTTGAGACATTAGTGGTTGTGGGTGGGTGGAATTAAAGGGGTGGGCGTGTTCGACAGAGAGAGCGTGTGTGTTTCTGTGTGAGAGACTTGTAGGACGGGGTAGAAAGACGAATTCTAGCCTTGATGGAGGGAGAGAAATACACGAAGTGCGCGTGTGTGATTCCGATGCCCATAGGGAAATGAGATATGTATGCGTGTGAGAGAGATTGCACAATTCATTCACGTATAACTATCTAGCGATCGTGGACGTGCATCGCTTGAACATAAATCAATATCTACTTCGTATCGTGGCTAAAGGTACAACATCGATTCAACGCTATAAAGATTGGACACTCATATATCACATTTTTTTCTATTTAAATAAACCTTTTCAGTTGTGCATGCCAAAGTTACAGTGATGTTTCTTCAAACAACCAATGTAGCTATCATGTACATGCACCATTGTTACTCTTGCATTCAAAATCATTAGTCTTGGATGATTTAAGGTTCTATTATGAAGTAATATATGTAATATTCATATATGAATTCAACGGGTACGCAATTTATGAAATGGAGGCTATGTAATCATATTAGGTAACACTTTTAAGTAGTGGACTACAATATGCATTTCTTTTTGTGCGCCTCTACACTAACACGTCAATGCATTATGTTTAAAGTAAATAACCAATTGCACTAAATTATCTATTTACACGAGAAATACATAGGCTGAGCGTTTGATCCCTTTTTTGTGAACGCGCCACTACACCCGTACGATTGGTCGCGCCCGTGTCAATGTCCAAGTTATCGACGCATCATCCCGAGTTATTGTCTTTTTTCTGGGATGGACTTCACACCAGTTATTAACTGCTGACGCGTGCCCCGTGTACACAGTCTCGCATGACCTTCCTGCTAGCACGGTCCAAAATTAGTTGAAACTGGATACGAACGATCCTGCGGGCGGCAAAATCTCCCGCCTCCTTCTAAAATTTCTGCCACCTTAGTCTTTAGCATGCGAAATTTCCCTTTTGTCCTTGGTGCACGGAAACCAACAGTTACAATACCGCCCTCATCTACATAATAGGTCGGGGCTGCTTTGCTAACTTCCGGTCCCCCCACTACACGGCACCCTAATTTCCACTCCCCCTCCCGCAAAAACGACTAAGTCCACAGCACCAGAGCATCTCACATCACGCCGTCCATACTTCATCGGCCTTTCTCCCCTCCCCTCTCGAAACCCTAGACTGCTCATCCACCGGCGTACCAGAGCCCATTCACTGCCAGCGGCGTCCGCCTCACCGGATTTGCTTCTACGGCCGCATCTAACCCTCCTACCTCCCCTAGAAACAAGTAGACTGCTCATCCACCACTGTACCACAGCCCATTCAGTGTCGGCCTTGTCCACAACGCCGGATCTGCTTCGCCGGTACTCTCGTCAACCGCAGCGCATCTGTAGCAGCTCATTTGTACTCCCCACCGGAGATGCTTCGTCCACCGCCCTGGAGCCGCCCCACCGACGCCCCCGTCGACGGCCTCTGATCCTCTTCGTCGACAGCTTCCTTAACCCTAGCAGAGCCACTTCACCGACACTGTAGTCAACCCCACTGGAGTAGCTTCGCCTATACCATTTTCAACCCTACCGGGGCCACTTTGCCAACTCACAAGTCCACGGCCTCAGATCCGCTTCCTCGCACCCTCATCCAACCTACCGGAGCAGCTTCTGCCGCTCCGTCCACGGCCGCAGATACGCATCGTTGACACCATCCTTAACCCAACCACTGGAGCACCTTCACCTACGCCCTCGTCCACGGCCATAGATCCGCTTCGCCCACACCATAGTCCACCCTACCGGAGCTGCTCCACAAACACCCTACTCCATGGTTCTAGTTCTCCTTACCGGACCCCGACAGCCAGTGCCGCGTCATCACCCTTGACATTTCTAACCTAATTCCCACCATCTGGCAAGATGCCAAGCACCTGCCACGGCCTAGGTACTTGTCACCTTTAAACCCGTCCAGTATCACATGCCCGATGTAGTTCAAATATACTAACAGGTCACTGTTACATGTTATGCAGCTGGCAAAAACTACAAGGATGATGTTTCTTCTGGGTCTAACAGCTTGTCCAACCAAGATCCTGCACCGAGGCATTGCTATGATCTTGTAAGCGTCTCTATCTCTCTTGTATTATTCTGTGCCTGCCAGCGTGCTTTGCTAGGATTTTCAACCAGTAACCCCTTTGTGCAGACAATGATTTCTACTATGGCTGCTAAATTAGATATGTAGATGTCATACATGATACTACCTCGTACCTCCATTCCTAAATATAAGTCTTTCTAGAGATTCCACTATAGGCTACATACGGAGCAAAATGAGTGAATCTACACTCGAAAATGCATCTCTATACATCTGTATGTGGTCCATACTGGAATCTCTACATAGACATATATTTAGGAACAGAGGCAGTACATTACACAAAATCGTAGGTGGCATGTAGGAATTCCAGTATACTACATTAGGCTCCCTTAGAGTGCCTGCTAGTCCAGCACACAGAGTCATGGCTAGTTTATGCTACACACACAATCATTAATTGATGGTTTAAATATGTGCAAGGGATATGCAATGTATTATCATGTAGAGATGTCTGAAATTAGCCGTGTCAACCTGCAGATAGGGTTACACAATGAAAAAGTACAAGTTGTATGTGAAAATTTCATGGAACATCGCAAAAAAGAGGAGAGCCAGCGGTGAGCCTATACAGTGTGCTATGGTACGTCACTCCTCCATTGCAATCATTGTGACATGTTATTTGTATGTCAGTTCTATTGGCCAAGTTTCTTAGCGACAGTTATTACGAGTTATCCTAAGAAAATAAGCACCTGTGAATATAAGCTCCATGTAATAAGCCAACCAGTTCTTTTCATTGCGTTTTCAGCTTATCTTTGGTATGATCAGTGAAATGTCTAGATTGCATTGTATTTTTTCATTTTGATGCCCATATGAAAATTAATTTGACTTGCAAACATCACAAATTGAACCCAGTGTAGTAAAATATGATAGGAAAACAGACCTTCACTATTTGCTCAAAATGCAAATACAAAGATACCATCTACTTCGCACAATCTACTTTGGTCAATGTTTTCCATAGAGATCCCATTGCCTAATTTAAACGAAAAACGCGTGACCCACATTTAAATGAAGAACAATTATTTATTGAAATTCGATGGTCCAAGTGGCTGGTTATTATCATATAGCAGCAGCACCTGAAAGCATCATATAGCAGCAGCAGCTCATAGCAACTCATCATACAGCAGCAGTAGTATGCAATTCATCATATACCACCAGCAGCTCATAGCTATTCATCATATAGCAGCAGCAGGAGCAGCTCATAGCAATTCATCATATATCAGCAATAGGAGCAGCTCATAGCAATTCATCATATAGCAGCAGCAGGAGCAACTCATAGCAATTCATCATATAGCAGCAGCAGGAGCAGAACATAGCAATTCGTCATACAGCAGCAGCAGGAGCAGCTTATAGCAACTCATTATATAGCAGCGGAAGCTCATAGCAATTCATCATATAGCAGGAGCAGCTCATAGCAATTCATCATATAGCAGGAGTAGCTCATAGCAATTCATCATATAGCAGCAGGAGCAGCTCATAGCAGTGCATCATATAGCACCAGCAGAAGCAGCTCATAGCAATTCATTGTATAGTGGATCAGAATGAAAATTTGGCAAAAATTCAGAGGAGATCCTCACCTTGCTGGATGAGCTCATCCTTCAACAGCACCTCAAGGCCACAACCTGGGAGGTGGGGAGGGGGAATAAGGTGCCTTCTGCCGCAGTGTGGCATCAGCCATAGTTGTGCAACGCCTGCCGGAGTAGTGCGTTGGACGAACCACAGTGGAGCAGCTGCTAGAGACCATGAGAATGAGGGGCGGCACCAGAGGGAGGAGCAGCCAGGGAGATTTTCCCCTACCAGTCGGCCATGTAGCCTAGCTGGACAGAGCATCATCGAGAACCAGGCCAGATGGACCAGTGGCGACGGCTTGCTGGAGGAAGCATAGTGCTGCAGGCAGGGTATCGAGGTAGAGGGAACGGGGAGAGGAGATGCAAGTGGGCAGGGCAATGAACGCTTGCGTGTTTGTTTTTACTTGAGGGTGAGGTGTGATGCGGGTGTCACCAGTTGCATTTTGAGTGTAATATAGGCAGACAACAGAGTCATTTCTCTATTCCCCTTCCCTTCAATTTTTAGTGAGGTTCTACCCGAAACACCCCCCTCCAAAGCGAAATTAGTTAAGCCCAAGCCCATAACTCAAAAATGACTTTTTTACATCTTTTATGGCTTGTTTTGACAATAAGCCCTGAAAAGGCGGAATAGAACTGGCCCTTAACCTGCAATTCAATTGTGCGTGGAATGATGAATCACTCCTGCCAGCTATAGTGTACATTTAGGCATCATCATTGATGGCATAACCTAATACATGTGCATTCCATTGTAGAATCTGGAATATGCAATGTTTATGTTAGTTCATACATTGCACATGATGTTTAAATGCCCCTTAAATCTGGTCAGTCAAGTGATGGTCTTTAAGCCTCCTTCTTTGCTTCTTTTCTTGATATGTAAGATTTTGTCACACATCTGTTCAATTGCTTGTTTGCATCAGCCAGCCATACTAGGACTGTTTGCTTTGATTGCTTGTTGTTCTTGACCTAACACTCTAACAGAGCTTGTCAATGATTTAAACACTAAGGGATGCTGTAGTGGGGCCTTTTCTAACTCATAGGTGACATAAAGGTTTAGACCCGCGTCGCCCACACCGTAGTCCACCCTACCGGAGTCGCTCCACAAACACCCTACTCCATGGTTGACCCCGACAGCCAGCGCGCGCGTCATCACCCTTGACGTTTCTAACCCAATTCCCACCATCTGGCAAGATGCCAAACACCCGCCACGGCCTAGGTACTTGTCACCTTTAAACCCGTCTAGTATCACCTGCCCGATGTACTTCAAATATACTAACAGGTCGCTGTTACCTGTTATGCAGCTGGCAAAAACTACAAGGATGATGTTTCTTCAGGATCTAACAGCTTGGCCAACCAAGATCCTGGACCGAGGCATTGCTATGATCTTGTAAGTGTCTCTCTCTCTCTCTCTTGTATTGTTCTGTGCCTGCCAGCGTGCTTTGCTAGGATTTTCGACCAGTAATCCCTTTGTGCAGACAATGATTTCTACTACTGGCTGCTAAATTAGATATGTAGATGTCATACATGATACTACCTCGTACCTCCATTCCTAAATATAAGTCTTTCTAGAGATTCCACTATAGGCTACATACGGAGCAAAATGAGTGAATCTACACTCAAAAATGCATCTCTATACATCTGTATGTGGTCCATACTGGAATCTCTACATAGACATATATTTAGGAACAGAGGCAATACATTGCACAAAATTGTAGGTGGCATGTAGGAATTCCAGTACACTACATTAGGCTCCCTTAGAGTGCCTGCTAGTCTAGCACACAGAGTCATGGCTAGTTTATGCTAAGCACACAATCATTAATTGGTGGTTTAAATATGCGCAAGGGATATGCAATGTATTATCATGTAGAGATGTCTGAAATTAGCCGTGTCAACCTGCAGATAGGGTTACACAATGAAAAAGTACAAGTTGTATGTGAAAATTTCATGGAACATCGCAAAAAAGAGGAGAGCCAGCGGTGAGCCTATACAGTGTGCTATGGTAGTCACTCCTCCATTGCAATCATCATGACATGTTATTTGTATGTCAGTTCTATTGGCCAAGTTTCTTAGGGACAATTATTACCAGTTATCCTAAGAAAATAAGCACCTGTGAATATAAGCTCCATGTAATAAGCCAACCAGTTCTTTTCATTGCGTTTTCAGCTTATCTTTGGTATGATTAGTGAAAAGTCTAGATTGCATTGTATTTTTTCATTTTGCTGCCAATATAAAAATTAATTTAACTTGCAAACATCACAAATTGAACCCAGTGCAGTAATTAATATGATAGGAAAACAGACCTTCACTATTTGCTCAAAATGCAAATACAAAGATACCATCTACTTGGCACAATCTACTTTGGTCAATGTTTTCCATAGAGATCCCATTGCCTAATTTAAACGAAAAATGCGTGACCCACATTTAAATGAAGAACAATTATTTATTGAAATTTCGATGGTCCAAGTGGCTGGTTATTATCATATAGCAGCAGCACCTGAAAGCATCATATAGCAGCAGCAGCAGCTCATAGCAACTCATCATACAGCAGCAGGAGTGTGCAATTCATCATATATCAGCAGCAGCTCATAGCAATTCATCATATAGCACCGGCAGGAGCAGCTCATAGCAATTCATCATATAGCAGTAGCAGGAGTAGCTCGTAGCAATTCATCATATAGCAGCAGCAGGAGCAACTCATAGCAATTCATCATATAGCATCAGCAGGAGCAGAACATAGCAATTCATCATACAGCAATAGCAGGAGCATCTTATAGCAACATATCATATAGCAGCAGAAGCTCATAGCAATTCATCATATAGCAGTAGCAGCTCATAGCAATTCATCATATAGCAGCAGCAGGAGCAGCTCCTAGCAATGCATCATATAGCAGTAGCAGAAGCAGCTCATAGCAATTCATTGTATAGTGGATCAGAATGAAAATTTGGCAAAAATTCAGAGGAGATCCTCACCTTGGTGGATGAGCTCATCCTTCAACAGCACCTCAAGGCCACGGCCTGGGAGGTGGGGAGAGGGAATAAGGTGCCTTCTGTCGTAGTGTGGCATCAGCGCTGGTTGTGCAGCGCCTACCGGAGTAGTACGTTGGACGAACCACAGTGGAGCAGCTGCTAGAGAGCATGAGAATGAGGGGAGGCTCCAGAGGGAGGAGCATCCACGGAGATTTGCGCCTACCAGCCGGCCATGTAGCCTAGCTGGACAGAGCATCATCGAGGACCAGGCCAGATGGGACCAGTGGTGACGGCTTGCTGGAGGAACCATATTGCTGCAGGCAGGGTATCGAGGTAGAGGGAAAGGGGAGAGGAGATGCAACCGGGCAGGGCAATGAACGCTTGCGTGTTTGTTTTCACTTGAGGGTGAGGTGTGATGCGGGCGTCACCAGTTGCATTTTGAGTGTAATATAGGCAGACAACAGAGTCATTTCTCTATTCCCCTTCCTTCAATTTTTAGTGAGGTTCTAACTGAAACACCCCCCCCCCTCCGAAGAGAAATTAGTTAAGCCCAAGCCCATAACTCAAAAATGACTTCTTTACATCTTTTATGGCTTATTTTGACAATAAGCCCTGAAAAGGCGGAATAGAACTGGCCCTTAACCTGCAATTCAATTGTGCGTGGAATGATGAATCACTCCTGCCTCCTATAGTGTACATTTAGGCATCATCATACGTGGCATAACCTAATACATGTGCATTCCATTGTAGAATCTGGAATATGCAATGTTTATGTTAGTTCATACGTTGCACATGATGTTTAAATGCCCCTTAAATCTGGTCAGTCAAGTGATGGTCTTTAAGCCTCCTTCTTTGCTTCTTTTCTTGATATGTAAGATTTGCTCACACATCTGTTCAATTGCTTGTTTGCATCAGCCAACCATACTAGGACTGTTTGCTTTGATTACTTGTTGTTCTTGACCTAACACTCTAACAAAGCTTGTCAACGATTTAAACACTGAGGGCTGCTGTAGTGGGGCCTTTTCTAACTCGTAGGTGACATAAATGTTTGGCTCTACACTAAACCTTTATGCCTTTTCTAACTCATAGGTGACATAGGAGATCCAGTTTGAAGGTATGCCTAGTTTTTACATAGTGCAGACATAGTAAATGCTCATTTCATTGTGTGCAAGTGCAAGAGATGCGACATGTTTCATTATGTGGTGTTGTTTTGTTACAATCTCATCCTTTTGTGTTCACAGACTGGAAAGTATGCATATTTATCTTCCAAGGAGATGAGTAACTAGTTTGTGTCACCTTGCAGAGGGGGTGTAATGAAGATAAGATTGAGGATTTCCAAGTACAAGATGTTAGGAAGGAGCCTTGCAAGAGAAGTAGGAGCTGTGCTGAGCCTCTTCAACCTGTTAAGGTAAGTCACTGTATCCAACTCAACAGTTCAATTCCTTGTTTGTTTCAGGCATAGTTACTTTTCTCTTTTCAATTGCTTTATTTGTCCTCAGTCAATGAGATGCCCAAAGAATGATGCCTGATGTTGGGTACTTGTATAACTACTAGTTGACATAATTAAAGGCCTTACCATTTAATTACTCTGCCGAAGTGTGCCTGGAGCTTTGAAGTCTATTAACCAACTATTATTGAATGAGGCTCACAATCTAGTTTATACTAGGCTAATGATTGCATAGTTTTGCTTGCTATAGTATGTTTGTATGAAATCCTCTGTTGTTCATTATGCTCCCTAAGACTTTAATTGAGCTACAGAATGGCCAACTGCTTCCTTACTTCTACGCAACATGCTGTCTAAATTTGTAACTTGTCTTTGTTTTGGATTGGGCCCCAACATCATGCTCCTCTGGTGAGCTAAGAGAGATTTCTGTATGGAGGCTGCACAGACTACCTTTTTATAATTTTTTAAATATCACCTGCTTATGCTTCATGACGTGTAACATTATTGTTAGTCCTATTTTGCCATGTACAAAATAGTCTGTCTTGCTGGCTTCATTGTTGTAACTATATTTTTTCCCTAGTCATGTGTACTTACAGAAACATTTCAAGATGAAGTAACATCAACACAAAGATCTGCGAGCAGTGCGGCATGGCCGTTACCGAATAATTATGGATTGGAATTGGAATGTGCTGATGTTCTCGAGCATCAACTAGAGGTGGCAAGACAACGTGTACATGATTCTGAACCTACAATCAACAAGTTGAGACTGGACATGCAGGTATTAGATGCAGGAGTCAAAAAAATGAAACAAGACACTGAGGTAACAACGAAGGAATTGGAGATTTTGTAGACTGGAATTTGATCTATCTAAATCCGGCCAATCCTATTTTTTTGAAGAGATTATAGTTCAAATGGTAAGTTATGTTGATGCGCGTCCATGATGTATGAGTTGTATTTGCCCGATGTATGTAATTTGTTGTTTGCGTATGCTTTATTATCACTGGTGCCGAACCATAATGCCCAGTGGGTATAATCGGCTGTAATTTCTTTATTGTATAGTGTAGGATTATTCTACGTTTCTATGCCTTAGTCTCTTTATTGTATAGTGTATGTTTTTTAGAGCTGATAGTATAGAGTAGGATAATTCTTTGAATATGCTATATCATTCAAACGGGGGCCAACTCTCCCAAACGTTGTAGTGACCATGGCCCTCCACAGGCTGTACGTTCCATGGGCCATCTACGGGAAGGACGATCCATGGACTTCTATGGGCTGTCAGATCCGTCGGCCTTTTATGGGCTGTCGGATCTGTGGGCCTTCTATGGGCCATCGGATCCATGGGCCTTCAGATCAATGGGCCTTCTATGGGCCGTCCGGTCAATGGGCCTTCTACGTCCTGTAGGATCCATGGGCCTTCTGCGGGCCGTCTCATCAATGGGCCTTGTACGGGCCATATAAGGGACCGTAAACGGGCTAGAGTGGAAATCGTAGGTTTTATGGGCTGACCATAGCGGGCCGTTAATAGGCCGTATTTGATGATGCTATGAAAATGGCCCAACAGATTAATGGGCCACAAACGGGCCGACTGTATCCACGGGCTGAATTTGGCCTACAAGCAGAAAAGGCCAGTAATGGGCCGTAAGTAACCGAATGGTGGAAATGAGCCCAAGAATAAATGGGCCGTCAGAAGGCCGAAAGGTAACACGGGCTAGAAACGACCCAATGGAATAATGGGCCGCTAATGGGTATAAAGCGATATACTGTTCATTACGGGCCGGTTTCACCACAGGCCATTAATGGGCCAAGAGTTACAAAGGGACTCATATGGGCCAAAATACGTCATGGGCCATACAAGGGCCGGAAGTTAAAACAGGCTGGAATTATATTGGACGGCCCATATGACGCTACTGGGCCTAATTCGGATAGGACGTAAACGGGCCCTGGGTTAGCGGGCTATAAATGGGCTATATGCGAACAAGCCGTTAACAGGCTTGTTGTGGCTCGGCCCGCCACCTTTTGACCAAGTCAAACGGGTCATCCTTTTCACAAGAATGGGCCTCTGTTGGGCCGTGCCACGTGTCGACGTATCATAGGCGCTTTGGGTCCAGTGAGTGGATGACATCTGTCCCAACGATGAGCCGACACATGTTTCCTCCAGCCAATGATGATTTTACACGTGGAAAATCCCCATTGGTCGGGGCTGTTAACGGGTTATCGAATCCAAAACCGGACCCGATAGCTTAACGGCGTTCTATTACGGTGGATGCCACGTGTCGGTCACCCTTGACGAAAGCACTTCTGTGATGTGTGATTAATCGTCATCGAAGAGGACACTTTCGTGATGATAATTTTGGTAATGTCATGGAACACTTCTACGACAGCACAGGTATGACTATCTTGATTCCGTCATAAAATTGTCATGGATGTACATGCATGACAGAAAACGTGACCTACTGTGACAAACACGTATCATCACGGAAGTGTATTTTTTGTAGTGTTGGAGATAAGCTCACGGGATTTCTGCAATCAGCAAAAAGATACATCAATAGAAAGGATCAAAGATCATTTGCTTCCGAGTGAAAAGAACTCAGACTATTGCAGAATCAAACATTCAATAGTAGTCTCGGATTCTACACGTAGTGGGTGCACTTAGCGTGCCCCCACTGGTTCAGATTCCACTCGACATGGCCCGACTAGACCGAGTGGAAGAAGAAGGAAAAAACAGAGAAGCATACTCAGACCCCAACCGACTGCCTGCAGTCGATCGCGGTCTCGGGAACTACACCCAGTGGGTGCACTCTGCGTGTGTCGGAGTAATAGGGCCACGGGTAGGCTAACCCGAGGCCCAGAACCTTTCAAGACATCGGGGCTGACTGCGCCCCTCAAGACACCAGGATGGAGAGCCGCCTTCCAGAGGCCGGCTAAAGGAACAGCCGACTGCCCGCATGCGGCCGAGTCCTGGAGGCGAGGTCAAGACGGGCCGACTCCCGCCTGGCGGCTCCCAGAGAAGCCGGCCATGGGGAGTCGGCCCACGACACCAGCAAAGCCCATGCCCTCATAAGGGGGGATGGGATGGGAGTGACGACAGTAAAGCCCACTCCCTCCCCTTTTCATGGGATGGCTAGGCCAAAGTGCGCCGTACCAGTGGAGATCTCCGTCCGGTGAAGCACTGTTGCCTTGCCATCCCTGACATCAGCAACAGTGGGCAGAGTCCTGCACCCACGACGGCCTGTCGGTACGGTCCACGGATGATGGGCCCTACCGGCCAGCGAGAGTCCAGAAGACGGCAAGAGCGCCACCAGTCGGATCCGAAGGGAGCCGGCCCCCAAAAGTCGGCCAGCCCCTCCCACGGGTCCCACACGCCATTAACCAGACGAGACGGGGAGTGGCTATAGTAATCGCCCGCCAGGTACAAGGGTTGTTGCCACGACCCCATGACCAAGCCTGCATCATTAGAGGCACGACTACAGTAATCGGCAGCCGGCAAGACCCGCAAGCGGCGGGAACGGCCTGTCGGCTCCGTACCAGACCAGTCGGCGGGGCCCACCAGCCCGCGGGCCCCAGCAGTCGGCATAGAGGCCGGCAGGAGAAGAGACTGACGGCTAGGCCCTGCGCCCAGTCGGTTTACCATTGTACCCCTGGGGGTAGGCCTATATAAACCCCCCAGGGCACCCATGCAAAGGGTTCCGATCCATTAGAACTAGACCTGACCTTAGAGAAGGGGGAGAGCTGGCCTAGTCTCCTCCTGTCCACAAATACAGCTCGAGGAACACCATTGTACTCACTTTAGCCTTAGTGATCATGCGGAGACCCCGCAGAGCAGGACTAGGGGTGTTATCTCCTAGGAGAGCCCCGAACCTAGGTAAAGTCCGCCGACGTTCGTGTCTACGCCTCATCCCGTTTCCAGGCACCGGCGACATTCTACTCGCCCCCACCATGATAAGCCATCCATTGGCATATATCGCACCCAACCGCCAACATTAGGCGCCCACCGTGGGGCCTGGTGCACCATCGTCCGGAGACCTGTTCTGGACGGGATCCCTTTTCCTCCCTGGCGAGCGCAGCCAGCCCGGCACGCCAGACGGAGTCTGCGCCAACGCGCTGCATGGCGCTGAAATCGCCTGCGCGGCCAGTTGCCTCGCCGATCTTGTAGGCGAGGTCCGCCTCTCCGACGAGCCCACATCCGACGCGCGCACAGGCGGCCCCGAGAGCCTCCTCGCGGGCCTCCTCGATCAACTTCACGTTGCCAGTGAGCCAGCTGGGGACTTGGAGTCCGTAGGCTCCACTGATCCGATGTTGGTCGACTCCTACACCGTGTCGCTTGACACGTTCCCCACCAACGTGGTGGTCTACGACGAGCCACTTCCTCGCGCAGAGAGCGGCAGAAGCACCGTCACGAAAGTGCTTGTCATCGATCATGGCGAGCACTCCGGCGGGGGTGATTACGACCCGCTCCACGCAGCGCTGCAAGACCTGGCAGCGCCCATCCCTGAAGATGCCGACACCGAGACGCTGGAGGCACGCCGCCTTCAGCTAGTCGAAGGCGCCAAAAAGCTGGCCAGTGTGAGACGCCTGTTAGAAGCCTACCAGCACGAGATGGACCGCGTGGTGGGCGGCACGCCGGCTCTAGCTGGGCGAGCCGCCTTGGCACGGTCCAACAGCGCGGTGCGGCTGTCGCCGATCTGTTCGGGGCAAATCGCCCCGTCTACGCCACACCTGCGGAGAATATTCGAGCCGCCCAGGCGGCGGCGGACGAGCTGGACAAGTTCGAGGGTGAAGAGCGTTGCTTGATGACAGAGCGCGTCCAGCGACTCCTTGACGTGGCTGCTGAGCAGAACGAGGCAGGCTGCCACACTGATGCGCCGCGCCGACGGAATGACAACCTGCATCCACGCCGAGACCAAGGCGCGGAGTCTTGGATGCCGACTGGTGGCGTCCGTGGAAGAAAAGACAAGGAGCCAGCTGCCAGCCACAGTCGGACTCGCATCACCATAGAGTGCGACCGAGACGGCCGTCCAAGAACAATGGAACGACGGGACGACTGTCCGCCTCCTCCCCCTCGGAGGGAAAGGCGAGTCTCCCCGCCGCCTGTTAATCACCCGACGCTTGGCGACCGCCTTGGCCGCAGAGAGGGATCGGTGAGAACGACGCCCGCCATCGGATCAACCGTCTCCACCGATCCCTGGCGCTTGAGGAAGAAGATGAGTTGGGTCCGCCGTGTTTTGGCCCCCGCATCCGAGATGAGCCCTTCCCCAAAGGGTTCACGCTCCCCAGAGACACACCCAAGTACACCGGCTCCGTGAAGCCGGAGGACTGGTTGGTCGACTACTCCACGGCTGTCAACATAGCAAACGGCAACAAGCGTGTTGCTGTGAGGTACGTTCCACTCATGCTCCAGGGCATGGCCCGGACGTGGCTGAATAGCTTAAGGCCCCGCAACATCAACAGTTGGGTCGACTTCACCGACGCCTTCGTCCGCAACTTCACCAGCACGTACAAGCGACCTCCCAAACCCCGCCAGCTCTCCTTGTGCGTGCAAGGCCCCAGCGAGTCAGCTCGCGACTACCTCACGTGCTGGGCCGAGCTCCGCAACTCTTGCGAGGGCGTGCACGAGGTGCAGGCTATTGTGTACTTCACTACTGGATGCCGTGAGGGCACCATCCTCAAGCACAAGCTTCTCTGCAATGAGCCGAAAACCCTCGACGAGCTTCTGATCATAGCAGACAAATACGCCACGGCCAATTCCTCCATGAAGACGGAGATTCAAGTCAGCGCAACCAACAAAGTGGCTCCTCACGCTCCCCGAACCCCAGCCGGAGACACCAGTCGGCGTCAATAGCAGAACGACCACAAGCGTAAAGGCCCCCCACCGACATCCACTAGTCGGCAGGTGGCAACAGTTGAAGACCAACAGCCGGAAGGACAGCCTCCGCTCAAACGTCAGAAGGGCGGCAAGTCCAACTGGCAGCCGGCTTTCTCATATGAGCAGACTCTGGATGGACCCTGCAAGTTCCACAGTGGCTTGAAGCCGTCCAACCACACCACTCGGAAGTGCCACTGGCTCACCAGGATCGCAAAGGGAGACGACCTTTTGCCTCCCCCACCTGCTGGGCAGCCGCCTCCCCCTCCGCCCAAGTAGCCGGCGGTCAGACCAGTTGGCGTAGTGCAAGACGAGTACCCAAAAGAGGAGCGAGCATACATCGTGTTCGCCAGTGTGGCCGATGATCGACGCAGCAGACGGCTGCAGCAGCAGGAGGTGAATACAGTAGCTTCTGACGCACCGGAGTTCATGCACAGGTCTGAGGAGCCCATCAGCTGGAGTTGGGTTGACCACCCCGAAGTAATGCCCAGACCCGACTCCTATGCTTTGGTTTTGGACGCCACCTTTGCCACGGACAAGCGAGCTGCTTGTTTTTCCAGAGTCATGATAGACGGCGGCAGCAGCATTAACATCTTGTACAAAGACACCATGGAGAAGTTGGGAATCAGGCAGAGGCAACTGCAGTCCAGCCGGATTGTGTTCCACGACATAGTCCCTGGCCTTTCCTGCTCGCCAATCGGCAAGATCTTGATTGACGTCCTCTTCAGAGACAAAGATCATTTCCGTCGTGAGTCAATATGGTTCGAGGTGGTGCACCTAGAGAGCCCATACCATGCACTGCTTGGCCGGCCAGCCTTGGCCAACTTCATGGCCGTCCCCCACTATGCCTACCTCAAGATGAAGATGCCGAGTTCCAAAGGGATTCTGACCATAACTGGCGACTACAAGAAGTCGTCCGCTTGCGCATCAGAGAGCAGTCGGATGGCTGAGTCCGTCGTGATCGCAGCTGAGAAGCGGCTGCTAGATCGAGTTGTGGCGATGGCAAGCAAGCAGCCAGAGATGTCACCCAATCCCAAAGAGTCAGAAGCTGAGGGCTCGTTCAAGCCGGCCAAGGAAACAAGAAGATACCTTTGGACCCGGAGCACCCAGAGAAGTATGCTGTCGTAGGCGCCCACCTCGACAGCAAATAGGAAGGCGAGCTCGTCGATTTCCTCTGTGAGAATCGAGACATCTTCGCATGGTCCCCCAAGGACATGCCAGGTGTCCCGACGGAGTTCACTGAGCACAAATTACACGTCCGATCTGATGCCAAACTAGTCAGACAGCGTTTACGCCGCTTGTCAGAAGAGAAGAGGAGAGTTGTTGGAGAAGAGATAGCCCGGCTGCTCGCAAGCGGCTTCATCGTGGAAGTATTCTTCCCAGAATGGCTGGCCAACCCGGTTTTGGTACTGAAGAAGAACAAGCAATGGTGAATGTGTATTTACTACACAAGCCTCAACAAAGCATGCCCCAAGGACCCGTTCGCCCTGCCAAGGATCGACCAAGTGATAGACTCCGCAGCCGGATGCGAGTTGTTGAGTTTCTTGGATGCATATTCAGGGTATCACGAGATCAAGTTAAACACCACCGACAGGCTAAAGACTGCCTTCATTGCTGTTTGGAGCTTTCTGCTACCTAACCATGACGTTCGGCTTGAGGAACGTCGGCGCCACCTTCCAACGATGCATTTAGAAGTGCCTCCTCAAGCAGCTCGGCAGAAATGCTCATGTCTAAGTGGATGATGTGGTGGTAAAGACAGAGAAGCGTGGAACACTGCTGGAAGACCTCAAGGAGACCTTCGACAACTTGCGCCGATTTCAGATCAAGCTCAACCCGAAGAAATGCGTCTTCGGAGTACCAGCCGGCCAACTCCTTGGTTTCCTGGTCTCCGAACGCGGCATAGAATGCAACCCTGTGAAGATCAAGGCAATTGAAAGGATGGAGGTACCCAGCCGATTACTGGACGTACAAAAATTCACTGGTTGTTTGGCGTCCATCAGCCGATTCATCAGTCGGCTGGGCGAGAAGGCCCTTTCCCTGTACCAACTCATGAAGAAGACCACTTTTTTCGAGTGGAACCACAAGGCGGACGAAGCATTTGTCCAACTAAAAAAGATGCTGGCGACTCCACCTGTTCTGGCGGCTCCGACTCCTAAGGAGCCCATGCTCCTCTACATCACCGCCACCAGCCGAGTGGTCAGAACGGTCATTGTAGTAGAACGCAGGGAGGAAGGCAGAGCACTACCAGTTCAGAGACCGGTATATTATTTGAGTGAAGTACTGTCGACCTCCAAGCAAAACTACCCCCACTACCAGAAGATGTTCTATATTGTGCATTTTGCCGCCAAGAAATTGAAGCCTTACTTCCAAGAGCATCTAATCACTGTGGTCTGCACGACTCCTCTAGCCGAGATCATCGGCAGCCGAGACGCTTCAGGACGAGTGGCCAAGTGGGCCATAGATTTGGCCCCCTACACCATCTACTACCAACCTCGCACTGCCATCAAGTCACAAGCGCTGGCCGACTTCCTCGTCGACTGGGCCGAAACCCAGTATCTACCACCAGCGCCGGACTCCATACATTGGCGAATGCACTTCGACGGCTCCAAGATGCGCACTGGCTTGGGAGCCGGCATCGTCCTCACCTCTCCCAAGGGTGACAAGCTCAAGTATGTGCTGCAAATCCATTTTGCCGCCTCCAACAACGTCGCCGAGTACGAGGCACTCATTCACGGGCTCCGGCTAGCCAAAGAGCTCGGCATTTGCCGGATCCTGTGTTATGGTGACTCCGACTTGGTGGTCCAGCAGTCGTCAGGCGATTGGGACGCCAAGGACGCAAACATGGCAAGCTACCGCTTCCTCGTACAGCAACTCAGTGGGTATTTCGAGGGATGCGAGTTTCTCCATGTACCAAGAAACGACAACGACCAAGCAGACGCCCTGGCGCGAGTTGGCTCCGCCCGTCAGGCGATACCATCTGGCGTCGCCCTCCAGCGCCTCTTCAAGCCGTCAGTCAAACCATCACCGGAGTCAGACTCCATCTTCGTGCCGGCTCCTCCTAAAGTAGTCGGATCCGACTTAAGAGCCCTCGCAGACGGCGCGAGTATTCCGGTAGGCGGCGCGGGGATCGTGGCAGTCGCACCCAGCCCGGCGACTGCGGAGCCCGGCTCGGAGACTTCGGAGCCCGGCCAAGGGACTGCGCCATTCTGCCCAGGGACTTCATCGACACAGCAAGCGGTTCCCGACTCCAACCTGCCACCTCCTGGCCCAACCACCCTCGTCCTAGTCGCAGTCTTGGCGGTTGCAGAAATTGCAGCACCTTCATGGGCCCAGCCCATCCTCAAATTCATGGTGAACAAAGAGCTGCCAGCCGATGAGATCTCGGCTCGGCAAGTACAACGCCGGGCGGCAGCGTACACCATCATCAATAGAGAGCTCATAAGGCGCAGCATCACTGGTATTCACCAGCGGTGTGTGGAGCCAAAGCAAGGCCAGGCAATCCTCAAAGACATCCATCAAGGCGAATGTGGCCATCACGCGGCTTCAAGAGCACTCGTCGCCAAAGCTTTGCGCCATGGTTTCTTCTGGCCGACTGCTCTTGAAGATGCCAAGTCTCTAGTCCAGAAATGCAAGGGGTGCCAGAAGTTCCGCTCTAAGCCTCATCAGCCTGCTTCGGCACTCAAAACTATTCCTATTGCCCGGCCCTTTGCTGTTTGGGGCATGGACATGGTCGGACCATTCAAGACGGCGCGAGGTGGTTTGACTCATTTACTTGTTGCAGTGGACAAGTTCACAAAGTGGATAGAAGCAAAGCCAATCAAGAGTTTGAATGGTCCGACTGCTGTGACCTCCATTTCCGACATCACAATTCGGTACGACATACCACACAGCATCATCACCGACAACGGCACAAACTTTGCCAAGGGTGCCTTGGCCCGTTTCTGTGCGACGCAGGGCATCCGACTGGACTTAGCGTTCGTTGCCCATCCGCAGTCCAACAGCCAAGTAGACCGAGCAAATGGCCTAATCATGTCCGGCATCAAGCCCCGGCTGGTCGAGCCTCTGGAGCGCTCGGCAGGCTGCTGGCTTGATGAGTTGTCGACCGTCCTCTAGAGCCTGCGCATGACTCCAAACAAGCCAACCGGCTTCACACCCTTCTTCCATGTCTATGGTGCCGAAGCCGTCAACGGACATAGAGTTCAACTCCCCTCGAGTCACCATGTACACCGAGTAGGAAGCATAGGAAGCACGTCAAGACAGCGTCGATTTACTGGAAGAAGGCCGGCTGTTGGCACTCAGCGGTCCAGGATCTACCAGCAGAGCCTACGCCGATACTACAATCGGAAGGTCAAGCCGCGATCTTTCCAAGAAGGAGACCTTGTGCTTCGGCTGATTCAGCGAACAGCTGGCCAGCACAAGCTCTCAGCACCTTGGGAAGACCCCTTCTGTCGGATTTCGGGTTCCGACAGACCCTTGAGGTTCGAACACTGGGGTGCACATGGAGATTTCGCCTCCTACCTACCTGCACCCCTCCGCCTCGCTAAGATCTAAGCTATGGAAAGAACAACACGAGAGACACAGGGTTTATATTGGTTCGGGCCACCGTTGTGGTGTAATACCCTACTCTAGTGTGTGGCATGGTGGATTGCCTCTGGGGCTGATGATGATGAACAATACAAGGAAGAACAGCCTCGCGAGGGTCTGTTCTTGGCTGGGGCGATGAACTGCTGGGAGGAGTTCAGTCACCCTTCTCTCTCTCTCTCTCTGATTGATTATCATTCTCTCCCTCTCTCTGATTCTCTCTTATTGTTCATCTCGGTCCTGTGGGGGGCTGGTCCTATTTATAGAGGCCCTGGTCCTCTTCCCAAATATCGAGCGGGAAGGGAGCCAACAATGGTGGGCTAATTTGAAGGGGGACAGCTAGTACCAGCTATCCTGACAAAAGTAGTCTTCGCCTGCACAAAGCTCTGGTGGTGACACCGTCTTGGGCTCCACGATGACCTCCGTCTTGCAGTCCTCCTAGTCTTGGTCTTGTTGCACCGAAATGGCAACCTTTTCCTGATGCCTCGGTACTCCGCGGCTGCGCTTGCTCCCTTTGCACCAAAGAGGAAAGGAGGACACTGCGCGGGCTGGCGCCCACCTGGCGCCCTTGGTCGTCATGGCTTGCGTCACGGGCACCTCATCAGGTACCCCGCCTTGATCTCTCCACCTCCTCGCGAGCCATCCTGGTGAGGCCGTGCCTGAGGAAGCTCCGCGTCGTCCGCCCCGTGAGGCTTGGCCCCTCGCGAGGGTCTTGGGTCTGTGTTGGTGAAGATGGGTCGTGCTGGGCCCCCCTTTGAGCCACGCCGTAGGCCGCAGGCAGGCAAGTCTGGGGACCCCCGTTCCCAGAACACCGACACCTTCATCATCAGCAAGGTGTTGGGCAATGACTCCTACTACCTGATCGACGCTCAGAAGCCCCGAGCGCGCAAAAGGGACGACTTCGGCAAAGAGACGGAGCGGCCATGGAATGCAAATCTCCTCCGAAGATTTTATAGTTAAAGCAGTATGTATCACGCTACCTTTTGTATTAAAGTACAAAGACTTCGGGCTCCTCGAGAAGATCTGGGGGACTTCCTTCTTTTATCTATATGATAAAGAGTTATGCCTATGAGTATGTTATTCCTTACCGCTTGGCACCGGGTTCGACTAGTCGGCCCGGGGACTTGCCGTCTTGAGCTATGAAATGACTTCCTGGAGCCGGACAAGTAGTGTGTGGCACTCAAGCCGTCTCCTGTTAGAAGCCGCAGATCGCAGAGCGACTGACTAGCAAGCAGGAGTAAGGTAGAATGGGTGTCCATATGAAAAAAGGCTAAGGACTCAAAACATGCACATAGCTCAAGCCGGTTTCCAGCCTTTTGCAACCAACTCTTGAGCAGCCGGCTCGCCGTTTTCTAAATTAACTTGCTAAAAACTCTAAATGGCTAAGTACTTGCCTCCCAAAGAAGCCAAGTATTTGATCTAGTGGCAGTTCGCAGAGCGGCTGTCCGACTAGCCAATCGGCAACCAAGGGAAGGCAGCAAAGGAAAAAGCCAAAGAGCAATAAGCAAGAAGAGATAGAACACGGATAAAAAATTACATAGAAAGGCCCTTGGCCGAATCATCAAATAGGAGTTCAGGATACACCCACACCCAGTGGGTGGAATTGTGCAAAATAATAAGTTCATTGAGACTACTAAGCAGGTAAAACAAAGATAAAGTGGTAGCCTAGGAAGCCGCAGACGGACTCGAAGGACCAGAGGGGTCGGCGGTGCCAGTTGGCGGGGCAGTCGGCTGGTTGGTCTCCGCCTGATCACCCCTGGCGACAGCTGGCTCAGTTGAGTGCGGCTCGTTGCTAGAGGCGCGGTCGGGCTGGGGCTGCCGTCTGCCTCGACATCTGGCGCCTCCTCCTTGTCTCTTTCCTCCTCCTCGCCTTCCTCTTTGCCACTGGAGTCGATCACCTCCGCCGAGTCCTCGCCGTCTTCCGGGTTCAGCCCGAACCACTCCGACGGCGCCTCCTCTCCATTCTCAGCCCGCTCTGGGACGAAGACGCTGGTGTCGGTGTACTCAGTGATCAATGCGGCGCGCCTGACGAGATCGTCCTCCATCGCTGCCAGCTCCGCCTGAGCTTCCAGCCGGAACGTGGCTAACTGGGCTAAACTCAGCCCAGGATACCACGCCTTGGTGAATTCCAAGGCCTAGCGGGCTCCAGCCCGGGCTGCAGAACCCTTCCATGCCTCAAGACGGCCGGCTGCCACCTCCAACTAGTCGACAGTCCGACTGGGGCTGCGTGGTGCCTACATATCCGGCCACAGGGCGGCAATCGCCTGGGCGCCAACATGTTGAAGCCGGCGCAGCATCCGGTGGGCTGGCCGAAGACGGGCTTCGATGTTTAGAATCTGCTCGTTAAGAGTTTGGGGGGCGTCAACGGCGACCTGTGCGCCATCCGCCCTCCGTGCTTTGCGGTCAGCCTCGATGGCTTGATTGGAGGCATCAGAGTGGACGGGGAAGAAGTCTGCTAAGGAAGAAGAGCAAAGAAACAAAGTTAAAAATTTAAGACCGACTCAACTAGCAGTCGGCAGCCCAGAAAAGGAAACAAGTGGAAGCTCACCATCGACAAGATCTTTGATTGCTTGGAAGCCGGAGACCAGCGTCACCTCCTTGTCGGTCCAGGAGGAGAGCTCGGACGCAAATTCAGCGAGAAGGGCGGTCTCCTTGTACCCCGCCTCCTTCTGGACCCTCTGGCGCAGCTCCTTCCGCTCCGCCAGCTGCGTAGCCAGCAGGTCGCGCTCCTCCGTCAGCCGGCCGCACTCCTCCTCCCTGACGCGCAGCGCAGTTTTGACTTTGCCCAGCTGCTGCTGAAGGGCGGTGTTGGCCTCTAAAAAAGGAGGGGAGGGATGTTAGTCGTCAGCAAAGAAGAAAGGTCGCCGGGGAGATCCGTCCCGACTGCTCAGCAGTCGGCCCGAATCTCGTGGACTACAACCCGCTGGTGCACCAATGCGCCCCCGCAGAGAAAGAAGAAAACTCACCCCGGTTGTCCGACAAGTCGGCGGTCCACTTGGCCAGCTCCTCAGCATTGGCGTTGAAGGAGGTCACGCGAAGATTGTGGTAATCCTGCATCAAAATTTCAGAAAAAAGCGTTGGTACTTGGAACTCGCCGATTAGAGTTCCGAGCCGCCTGCTCAGCAGCCGGCCCGAAACTCGGGGACTACACCCAGTGGGTGCGCTGGCGCGCCCCCACAAAGAAAAAACAAGGAAGCAAAGCAAAGAAAGGATGCGTACCCGAATGGCCGTTTGTGACACCAGGTATGCCTTGGTGCACTCCTTGGTGGCGTCGCCCTCGGCCCGGAGCTTGGCTTGGACGTCCAAGAGCGCCTGGTTCAACGGGCCTGTCCCGCCTCCCCGCACCCACCCAGTGGGCGTGGCGCTCGACACCTCGGTGTCCAGGATCGAGGAGCTCGCAGCGCCGGTCTCCAGAGGATGCGGCACTGAGGCCGCATTCGCAAGACGGCGGCGCATCGGCGTACTGACCTCGAGGGCCAGGCCCGTCACCGCCGCGCCTCCGGTTGGCGGCACTGGCGGATCCGCCGGTTGTCCGCCTGGCGCGCCTCCGGAGGGTGGCGGTGGCGGAGCAATGACCTCCGGCGTAGCGGTGACGTCGGCGTCCCTCTCCATGACCGGGTTCTCGTCGCCGGCTTCCCCAGTCTGCACCGAGAACTCCGGTGGCGGCGGTGCGGAGTTCAGGGGAACGACAAACACCGCCGACTGGCGGCGTGCGGCTTCCTCTGCACGCTTCTTCTCTGCATCGGCGGCCTCGGCCTCTGCCAGCTTCTTCAGGGTGGCGGCCTCCGCCTTGTCGGCTTCCGCCTTCTTCAGACGGGCGGCTTCCCGCTCCTCCCGCGCCTCCCGCGGGTTCTGCTCCTTCCCCTCCCGGACGTCGGCGGCGGGGTCAACCCGCCGGGTGGTGGAGGAGGTCTCCGCCGACTTCACGACAAAGCCGGCGGCCGACTTCTCAAGAGAGAGAGGGGCCCTAAAGCTGGAAAACAAAGTAAAGAAATTTCAAACAGACTCAATAAAGAAATACGAAGGTACGAAGGGAGGTGGTGCTTACGCTGAAATAAGCTGCGGCGTCTTCACCACCTTGAGCTGGCACGCCCGCGGCTTGGGTGCCGAGCTTGGAGTAGAAGAACTCCCCCAAGAGCTCCAGGGTGGGGAGAACACCGATGAAGCCCTCGCACAGGATGACGAAGGTGGACAGCAGCACCATCGTGTTGGGGTGAGGTGGTGCGGTTGGAGTCCGTAGAACTCAAGGAAGGAGCGGAAGAAGTTCCTCGCCTGCAGGCCCAGGCTGCGCAAGAAGTGTGAGCGGAAGACGACCCGCTCGTCCTCCTACGGCGCCAGCGAGATTTCCTCCCTCGGCGCGAGACGAACCCGAACAAGGTCTTCGCCGGGCAACCGACGCGTCTTTCGGAGGAAATCGACGTGGTCGTTGTGGACCTCCGAACCATCCCAGGTGCCGGAATGCGCCATAGGGGGCGTGACGGCGGAGGAAGAGCTCATCGTGAGCAGACTGCCGCAACGCTCGATGTAGCTTGAGGTGCGGCGGAGAGAGAGAGAGGGAGAGAGAAGAAGAAGAAGCAGTAGGGAGGTGGGACACGCGAGCTCCGCCGTCTCCCCTCCTCCCCCTACTTATAGCCCAGTAGGCTGTGAAGCCGAGGGGGAAGTTGTGGGATTTACTGCGCCCACTACTCCACGCCCCCCACGTTTATCGTGCAAAGTTACTGCGTGCGGTAATTCCGTGGGAACCTCAACCGCCCCCCACGGCTGCAGCAGATCTGCTCGCGCGCCGAGGCATGGTAGTGGTCGGCCCCGCCTGCACACATGTCCCATCTCACGGATGGGTAGGCGGGCTGGCCCGGCCACTGGTTGCCACATGGCGGGCACGGAGTGGGTGGCGGTCAGGAAGCTTAGCTCACACGCTATTGAGTTCCCGCCGGGGGATTCGAAAGGATTTTTTGGACAAGTCAAAGCCAGGCGACTCCGACTCCTACCAGTCGGCCCGGCAGAAGTCAAACGAGGTCTCACCTCAAGCACTCGGAGAAAAAAACTGCTGAGGCTCCTCGGCTGATCGTCCACGGCGCCTCACCAACTTCGGGGACTACTGTCGGAGTAATGGGCCACGGGTAGGCTTACCCGAGGCCCAGAACCTTTCAAGACATCGGGGCTGACTGCGCCCCTCAAGACACCAGGATGGAGAGCCGCCTTCCAGAGGCCGGCTAAAGGAACAGCCGACTGCCCGCATGCGGCCAAGTCTTGGAGGCGAGGTCAAGACGGGCCGACTCCCGCCTGGCAGCTCCCAGAGAAGCCGGCCACGGGGAGTCGGCCCATGACACCAGCAAAGCCCATGCCCTCATAAGGGGGGATGGGACCGGAGTGACAACAGTAAAGCCCACTCCCTCCCCTTTTCATGGGATGGCTAGGCCACAGTGCGCCGTACCAGTGGGGATCTCCGTCCGGTGAAGCACTGTTGCCTTGCCATCCCCGACATCAGCAACAGTGGGCAGAGTCCTGCACCCACGACGGCCTGTCGGTACGGTCCACGGATGATGGGCCCTACCGGCCAGCGAGAGTCCAGAAGACGGCAAGAGCACCACCAGTCGGACCCGAAGGGAGCCGGCCCCCGGAAGTCGGCCAGCCCCTCCCACGGGTCCCACACGCCATTAACCAGATGAGACGGGGAGTGGCTACAGTAATCGCCCGCTGGGTAGCAGGGCTTGTAGCCACGACCCCATGACCAAGCCTGCATCATTAGAGGCACGACTACAGTAATCGGCAGCCGGCAAGACCCGCAAGCGGCGGGAACGGCCTATCGGCTCCGTACCAGAACAGTCGACGGGGCCCACCAGCCGGCGGGCCCCAGCAGTCGGCATAGAGGCCGGCAAGAGAAGAGACTGACGGCTGGGCCCTGCGCCTACTCGGTTTACCATTGTACCCCTGGGGGGTAGGCCTATATAAACCCCACAGGGCACCCATGCAAAGGGTTCCGATCCGTTAGAACTAGACCTGACCTTAGAGAAGGGGGAGAGCTGGCCTAGTCTCCTCCTGTCCATAGATACAGCTCGAGGAGCACCATTGTACTCACTTAACCTTAGTGATCACGCGGAGACCCCGTAGACCAGGACTAGGGGTGTTATCTCCTAGGAGAGCCCCGAACCTGGGTCAAGTCCGCCAGCGTTCGTGTCTACGCCTCATCCCGTTTCCAGGCACCGGCGACGTTCTACTCGCCCCCACCATGATAAGCCATCCATTGGCATATGTCGCACCCAACCCCCGACATCGTGCCCCCACTGGTTCAAGTTGCACTCGACATGGTCTGCCCATACTAGGTGGAAGAACGGAAGGAGAAGATGTTTTTATCAAGGCCTCCGCCGAAACACACATTCGACGGCGGCCTCGGGGACTACACCCAGTGGTTGCACTTTGCGTGCCCCCACTAGTCCGCAAACTACAATCGACACAACCTAGTCGACTCAACTGGGAAAATATTCGACATAAATTAAAACACCTAGTGGGTGCACTTTGTGTGCCCCCACTAGTCCGAAAACTATAATCGACACAACCTAGACGACTCAACTGGGAAAAATATTCGACATAAATTAAAACACCCAATGGGTGTGCAGATGCGAAGAGCAGACTGACAGACGGACGCACAAAGAAGAGTTTTTCTGGGTAGCATATCCTATCAGAACAGGCGACAATATAAGGAGTTCAGTCGGAAACCAACTTACCTGGATATTGGCTCGGAGGGCTGTACTGGCATCATAAGGCCTTGTACAATGGGAGGTGCTTAGAGAGGTGCTTAGAAAAATAATCCGAGTTTTTCTGAAGCACCAGTGCCTATTTCTATAGGAGAGACGCTTAGTTAAGCGTCTACCCTGTACAAATAGGCACTGGTGCTTAAGGAAAGCCGGGTTTATTTTCTAAGCACCTCCCCTAAGCACCTCCCATTGTACAAGGCCTAAGCAGCTTGACTATTCTCGTGCAAAGTCTTCACCCGCTCCATCATCAGGCCCGATTGGTGTATAGCTTCTGCTGCGGCGCTTGCCTGATCCTCCGGGACGTGATGGGTGGTGAAGAACAGAGTTGTCGGTTCAGTTGGAGCAGCCTGAAAATCCGAGGCGTGACACTGAACAGATGAAGCAAGGATGGGCACGGTCGATGATGAAGGGCGTTCAGTCGACACTGGAACAGGAAAAGTGACAGAGGTCTCGTTCACATCTTCAGGCTGTTGAACCACTAGCTCCGTCACCGGCACCGACTGAGACGTTAGGCCAACAGTTGCCTTCTTGCTCGAAGCCTTGCCCCTCCTTCCCATGGTCCTATGCGGCACGTCTTCATCATCATCCAAAAGCTCAATGAAATTGGGCGGAGCTGCAAAGCAATCGTTTACGAGAGTTCGCTCGACCGTCAAAAAGCAGATTAAATAATGACAGAAGAGCAAAGAGTTTTACCTACATGAGAAGTGACCACGTCCTCCATCTCTTCATCTTTGTCATCTTGGTAAATAGAAGTCCCAGAGGCAACACTACAAAAGTCAGAATTCACTCGGTTAGAACAAGAGAGTGAGTCGACCAAAGTTTGAATCATGCAAAAATTAAAGAGTTGGGCTCAATAATTACCCAGAAGCGATGGGTACAAACACTTTGATCTTGGGTAGAGCCTTTCGGTGTTTTGATGTCACGACTTTGGGCTGCTTGGGAGCTTTTTCAGTCGGCATAGGAGAAGATGTCTGAGTACGCTTTAAAGGCTGTCTAGTCGGAGGAGTCGTTTTGCCCCGAATGCTTGCTAGATCCTGCCTCTTTTGGAGCGCCTCTCGCCACTGCTCGCCATTGCTCGAGTCCTCACTCTCCTAGTCTCCTCCTCCGTCCAAGTGCCAGTCGCCGCTGTCATCCCCGCTCGCATCTCCCTCCTGCTCTTGCTCTCCGTTGGGCATCGAGTACAATTCAGTGAAGGTCTGCAAAGGATAGATTCAAAGTGGATATTCGTCAATTTCAAAAGCTAACACATATCAAAGAAAAATGCACTCGGAAGGAAAGAATCAAACCTTGTCAGGCTCAGTGGTGTTGTCGAGTGGAGGAACCCTTCTGGACCCCCTGGGTTGCCCTTATTCGCAGTGATGCCTTGTAACCACAGCTCCACCGCCTCTTCACTGACTTCCTCCGGGTGGATCCAAGTGCTGTCCTCAACGCCTGAGTACAACCACATTGGGTGGTCAAGAGCTTGGAGCAGCTGAATGCGTCGACTCAGAAGAGCTTCTAGCAAATCCATACCAGTCACGCCATCGCGGACAAGTTGGACCACTCACTCGACCAGCATAGCAACCTCCTCTTTCTCCTCTGGAGTCACTCTCAACGAAGAAGGCTTCTCTACTCGGTCAGTGGAATACGGAGGAAGACTAGTCGACTGACCAGGAGTCAGTTCATCCTTACAGTAGAACCAGGTCAACTGCCACCCCCTAACGGAGTCGGGAAGAATCATGGCAGGGAAAGTGCTCTTGTTTCTCATCTGGATCCCTAAACCCCCACACATCTGAATCACGTGTGTTCTCTCATCACTCGGATTGGCCTTTTTTACTGACTGAGAGCGGTAGGTGAAAATATGTTTGAAGAGGCCCCAGTGTGGTCGACAACCCAGAAAATTCTCGCTCATGGACACATAGCCAGCGAGGTATGTGATAGTGTTGGGGGAGAAGTGATCAAGTTGAGCTCCAAAGAAATTCAGAAAACCCGGAAGAAAGGATGGGGTGGCAAAGAAAAACCATGATCGACGTGGGTCGCGAGTAGGACACACTCACCCTCTTATGGTCACGGCTTAGTCTCATCCCCCGGAAGCCACCAAGACTCATGGGCAATCAGCCCTCCATCAACCAGATCTTCCATGTCCTCTTTCACGATGGTCGACCGGATCCAGTCGCCTTGGATCCAGCCGCGCGGCAGAGCAGATCTTGGCGACGACCCGCCCCGGCTCGTCTTCTTCCCCTTCGCCTTCACCGTCGCTTTCTTCGTGCGCTCTAGAGCGGCGGTCTTGTCCTTCCCCATTGCGGTGGAACGGGCTCGAGCTGGTCGGCGGCACCGAGAGTGGAGGCGGAAGCACTTGGGAGTGGACGAAGGAGGAGGAGAATGGGGCGCACAGTGCGAAGGCAGCGGCCTCAGCGCCTCATTTGGCCCCGTTCCCCGAGTGGCTGACCGGTGGACCCACACGATCCTGTCAAATACCGCAACAGGCGCGTGCACAGTACATGGCGAAAAAGGTGGCGCGGGCATTGGCACCTGTCGGTGTCAAAACCGGCGGATCTCGGGTAGGGGGTCCCGAACTGTGCGTCTAAGGTAGATGGTAACAAGAGGCAGGGGACACGATGTTTACCCAGGTTCGGGCCCTCTTGATGGAGGTAATACCCTACGTCTTGCTTGATTGATCTTGATGATATGAGTATTACAAGAGTTGATCTACCATGAGATCGTAGAGGCTAAACCCTAGAAGCTAGCCTATGGTATGATTGTATGTATATCTATCGACTAGCCTGGCCCTGGTTTATATAATGCACCAGAGGCCTAGGATAACAAGAGTCCTAGCTGAATACGCCGGCGGAGAGAAGTCCTTGTCTTGATCGCCAAGTCTTGTGGAATCTTCCTTGTATGCGGCAGCTGTCCAAACTGGCCCATGAGTATACGGCCATGGGGGTCCTCGGCCCAATCTAACGGATCGGGAGATGACGTGGTGAGTACCCCCTAGTCCAGGACACCGTCAGTGGCCCCATGAACCAGTCTTCAAGTTAGGGACGCTCCTCGATTCTTCCTTACTATTCTTCATCTTCGGTCATCGGTCTTGAAAACTGGTTCAACAAATTTTCTCATCTTCGATCTTGAGGATCGCCGAAGTGCATCCGAAGAGTTTATACGTCGGGTATCCGAGGAGCCCCTTTAAGTTTCCGGCCTTTATCAATGCCTTGTTATTTTCATGCCACACCTCGGGTTTTGAAGTTGTTCCCGGGAGGCAGTGTCCTCTTGCGTCCGAGCTCCAACGCCAGACTGCATTCAAGGTATCTTTTGCAGCCGAGCACCAATGCCGGACTTCTTCTGAGCTCCAACGCCGAAATGTATCCGAGCTCAAACGCCGGACTGTGTCCAAGCTCCAACGTCGGACTATATCCAATATGTCACAGATCATCTTGGTCCAAAAAAGTTGAAGGAGTTTAGCCGAGCTTAATGCCGGAAATGCCCTCTGTGGAGCTAGCCGCTAGCGCCCGAGCTTTATGCTGGACTGCTTCCAAGGTGGTGCACCACCCCGACCGCATGCTGATCTTTTATGAGTATTTTTAACTAGTGCAGTTTATTCTCTGCCGATGTATATCCAGTAGCCCTCAAGGTGTGTATCAGTCTAAAACTCGAGATGCACCTGAAGGTAAGCATAAAACCGCTGTTCCCAGTAGCCCCTGAGACTCATTTTGAGTTGCAAAATCAGCCTGAGGATCAAGTCCTAGCTCGGCGGAATACTTCGGGACACAAAAAGCGGCGTGCTCAGTCCTCGAGACTCAGGTAGGGTGCGGCCGACCACCCCGAGGATCAAAATCTCCTCGAAAACTGTATTGCACTTAAACTTTTATGCATTGGACAGGCAATGCAGTAGCCCCCGAGACACTGGTCGGGTGGCAACACCAGATCAGGGGATCCTTTAATATTTGTAAATAATAAGCCCAAAGCCCAGTAGCCCCCGAGCCTTAATGCAGGCACGAGTGGTCGAATTAAGTATCGATATCCATAGTAAAATCACAAATTATGTGTCATGACTATATGTATCCAAGTACTTTATGTCATTAATGCTCGGATCCGCATTGTACAAAACTTTGTGGACCGACCATCGGCTTCCACCTCCTCGGCCAGTAGCCGAGGAGTGTTTGTCCTACTTTATAAAGCCTTTATGAGGGCAAAGATTTACGACAAACAAGGCAATCTGTCCATACGGTTTTATAAACAAAGGTACGCAGAGAGATATGTTATATTACTGTTTAACATAAGAAATGTCTTCCAAAGAAAATAGTCCCGCTATCGATTCCTTTCTTTGGGTTGTCATGCTAAGCATGATCATGAAACCTCAGCTCTAATGTAAGAGCAAAATATTGAGGATTTATTTTGGGAGGCCAGTTACTAGCCCCCGGTAGTGTTCGGCGACAGTCGAGGTCAAGCCGTAAACACTTCGGCCAATGTTATGAATGGCCCATCATTTAACACAGTCATCGGATCGCCGACCAGTTTACGCTTATTTGTGACAGTCAATTTTTGGCTTTCTCCACTGAGGTGCTTAACCATGTGAGCTAGAAGCACAATCGCAGTGGTTCTCCCTTTGCACACCGAGTCGAACAAAGTGGAACGTAGGAGGCAAGCGCAGGAGTCAGGCAACCCAACTATTGATCAAAAACACAATTCGAAACCAATGCATATATAGCAATATCCGAGAATGTTTTTTCCGAATCTCTAAAGGTATCTGGCGTTGCACTGTGAGACTTGTGCTGAAAACACACAAATAGTTTAAAAGTGCCAAAAGCTTGGAGAACCAAAAAACATCAGTAAAAACATGACGTCCGAACAAGATCAAGTGTTCGGTGCCAATCCGAAAATTGGAAGAGAAAAAAATTGTGCTTTCTATCATGTTTTGACAACGACCAAGAAGAAAGCACATTTACAACTCATATATAAATTTTGAGAGGCCCCAAGTGACTTGGGTAAAAGAATTTTATATATAATGATTGTATGTACCGAAGTACTTATATCATATATGTGTTCACCCGAACTTTAAACGTGTCTTAACCGACCGTCGGCTTCTCCCTCTTTGGCCAAGGGCCGAAAAGTGTCAAGTACTCCGCCTGTCGAGAGTATCGACGGTGTTTTCGATGACCAGGCAATCATGTCATAAGGCTGTAACAAACAAAGCGCGCTCAGGGAACTTATGCTATATTACTAACGAAGTGTAAGAAGCATCTTCGAAGAAAATAGTACCCCCACCGATACCTTTCTTCGGTGCTCATTATTACTATGAGACTTGTGCAATAGAGTTTTTGTACTCATGAGTTCCGTTGTGTGCCGACCATGATTGAAAACAATAAGAGCGCAAGCTTTCGGCTTCACCCAGTCTGAGGTCAGAGCTCGGATGACCCGGTCGTGACAATCGCAGAGGTGCTCCCTTTACTCCCTAGCCGAACAATCGGGAACGTAGGGGTAAAAACAAGAGCGAGGCAACCCAGCTTGCAAATCGCTTAGGTCATTATGGTGCATAGTGTGGTGTAATACATGAACAAGGAACGAAGCCGTACAAGTATAATCATATGCAAGAGGAAAAGCTCCATCAAGGGAGCCCCCAAATAAATGGGGTATTTGAATATGCGAGTCACAAACAAAGTTTCGACAAGGAACTTTGTAACAAACAACATTGTGCCAAAAAGTATAATGCTTGGTCGAACCGAACAAAATTTAAAACTGAAAGTTTTTGAGCATGAAAGCGACTTAGCTGGTTAATGTGCTCGATGTTGATGATGCACGCCGAGATTGTGGCGGGACGAGATCCTAGCCCACAAGCCGGTCCCGAGATGTCCAAGTAAAGAACTCGGCTTGATGAAGTGGTGATGCAGCATAGTCGATGGGCGACGTGAAAACCCCAGTCCGACCGCGGCGACGGAGCAGGCCGGCAGTGTCACGCCGAAGCCCCCAGCGTGTGTTAATGAGGTGATGACGAAGCCTCCGGTCAGCCGAGGTGACGTGGTACGTCGGTACGCCACGGTGACAGCGCTGCCCAAATTATCTACCTGTGCACAGAAAATAGCGCAAGCCGGAGATAATAGGAATAATAATAAAAAATATTGTTGCATAATCAATAATTTATGCAAAGTGAGTAATAAAAGAAATATGGCCTGTGCGCCAAACACTCGATGAGGTAGAGCTCTCTCGGTGATGCCGAAGTCCCCGAGGCAACCGAACACGTCGGTCATGGCAACACGACCAACAAGGTGATCACGCGAGCCAATTTACACCGATTGGGAGGACAACCTCGACTTGTCGAAGAGACCACGTGATGCATTCGAAGTCCATCACCTACACACATAAATATTGTGCGGTCCAAAAAGGATAATTGCTTTTCGCAAAAATAATTTATTGAAAGAGATGTGGCCTAGCGCCGAAGTCATGTTGATGCAGGGCGTCGGCGTGACGCGGTGAAGGTGTGGCTAAGTCCGATTTCGCAGGCCGGTCTGAGTTCCGGATGCAGCATTCGCCGAACTGTATACGAAAACTGACCGAACCACTACGCGGTCGTTGTTAATGCGGCAACCATTTGATAGACCTGTGTATAGATGATGAAACAAACCAGAGTAATAATTCCTTGGGAAAGATAAACCCATGCAAGAAAAAATACTAGGATTAATAGCACCTGGTTTATCTGTTGTAGCAATCTGGAGAAAGGTTACTCCCAAAATTGGGGCTCGATTCGCACACTCATTGTCTGATGGGTGATGAAGCGGTGGCATGGCGATGCTAGCAAAGGTTGGCTCGCCGAGGAAAAGCCCGTGGTCCAGCTAATGTGATGAAGCTGGTCGGCTAGTGACGCCGAAGTCTCCAAAGTAAGTTGATGAAGAGATGGTGAAGCCCTCGATATGGCCGAGGAGACGGAGCAGGCCAGTAAGGACACGTTGCAGCTGCCGTGTCAGCCGAGGTGTTGAAGCAGTTCGGTGTGATGGACATCGGCTTGAAGAAGCAACAGTGCGGCCATGCCGACGCAGGTCGTAACTTGTGACGCGGTCAATGCCGACTTGATGAAGTGACCATGCGGCGATGCCTGTGTTCCCGCTCCGTGTATTCCGTGGGGCGACGATGTTGGTGATGATTTATCCTTGGTGATTCCGAACTCTTGTTCGCTCGCCGATATGATGATCTGAAGTAGTTGGGCTCAGCTCAAAAGGCGACGATGTGTCTAGCGCAGGTCGGTAGCCGTGGAGCAGTATTGCCGGACTGGTTTGACACCAGTATGATAGTTAAGATTACCTCAGAGGAGGCTTAAAATTTTATGGGCACGTGTTTTAAAAACAACGTACAATACTCTAGGATAAAATTCCTTTAAGAAGGTTGTCCCATATCACGTTCATAAAGAAACATGAATTCGGGTCGGATCCGTATTCGTGTAGAAAACAGACCCGAAAAGTGATGCACTAATCGGAAGGTTGTCGGAGTTTGGACGGTCGGATCGAGCTGAAATTTTGAGGGGTGTTAGATATAGGAATTCCGCAGCCGATCAACGGTTGGATCTTCCAAAGGATGTCCGGGCTAGGTGCTGGAGACCATTCCCTAAACTTGTCCAGATTACCGTCCAAATTTGACAGGGCTCCGGTATATCGTAGATTGCCGGAGATTCCTCCATCGGAACTCGACAAAATTTTGCATGGTTGTTGTAGACACAATTATGCAAAATTCCACCAAAGGGATCGTCAAAGGGATGCCCTAAGAGGTGGTGGCAGCGGATATAAGTTTGCTGTTCAGAAAAACAACACGGTCGCACAAGGGCAATGTTGACATTGAGCTCCCGAGCTCCATGGATGATTCCTCCATGATCTTGATAGAGATCGGAGTTGATGTTGATGAAGGCCCTCGTCCGAACATGATGATCGAAGATGGAGCACGGTCCTCAGTTGAGCCAAGGAGACCAGTCGAGCCGGCGACGAAGATGTCGGCATCGCAGTTGACCTGCAGACGAGCCATCGATCCTTTTGCCGATCACACAGCAGAACTCTCAATAAAAGCACCAATGTCGGTGTCAAAACCGGCGGATCTCGGGAAGGGGGTCCCGAACTGTGCGTCTAAGGCGGATGGTAACAGGAGGCAGCGGACACGATGTTTACCCAGGTTCGGGCCCTCTTGATGGAGGTAATACGCTACGTCCTGCTTGATTGATCTTGATGATATGAGTATTACAAGAGTTGATCTACCACGAGATCGTAGAGGCTAAACCCTAGAAGCTAGCCTATGGTATAATTGTATGTATATCTATCGACTAGCCTGGCCCTGATTTATATAATGCACCAGAGGCCTAGGATAACAAGAGTCCTAGCCGAATACGCCGGTGGGGAGAAGTCCTTGTCTTGATCACCAAGTCTTGTGGAATCTTCCTTGTATGCGGCAGTTGTCCGAACTGGCCCATGAGTCCAGGACACCGTCAGCACCCCTGCCTAATCTGCTCCGATTACCACGGTCCTCTCCGCCCCGCGCACTTCCCCAAATTTCAAATCCCGCCAGATCCGGGAACAACAAGGCACTCGATCATACCGAAGATTTTATACAACACTAGCAGTCGAAAACTCATCAGCAGAAACTTCACTCGACAAACTTCTGAATGGCTCCGAACTGGTCCGAACTGCCCCATGAGTCCAGGACACCGTCAGCACCCCTGCCTAATCTGCTCCGATTACCACAGTCCTCTCCGCCCCGCGCGCTTCCCCAAATTTCAAATCCCGCCAGATCCAGGAACAACAGGGCACTCGATCATACCGAAGATTTTATAAAACACTAGCAGTCGAAAACTCATCAGCAGAAACTTCACTCGACAAACTTCTGAATGGCTCTGAACTGGTCCGAACTGCCCCATGAGTCCAGGACACCATCAGCACCCCTGCCTAATCTGCTCCGATTACCACAGTCCTCTCCGCCTCGCGCGCTTCCCCAAATTTCAAATCCCGCCAGATCCGGGAACAATAGGGCACTCGATCATACCGAAGATTTTATACAACACTAGCAGTCGAAAACTCATTAGCAGAAACTTCACTCGACAAACTTCTGAATGGCTCAAGGCGACTGAAAACGAAGTTGACGCTATTGCATGGTTCGCCAATCCGGTCATGTGCTTCCGTAGCATCAAGGTCGGGTCGGAACTGTTGTCAACTTCATTTTCCACTCGAACCCAGAACCATTAGGGGGCTAATGACGGCACCATGTACCTAGGGTAGGGCAATAGACCTGATCTAAGTACCCTCCCCAAGGACACTGCCCTATAGTCGAAGACATCCAAAGGATAGCAAATTCTACCCACTGGAATCACCTCAAGATGTAATCCATTCGACCATGAGTTCCAATCGGGTAGCCCAATTCCATTCGACCATGACATAATCATTTGACCACATCATGAACCACTCAGAGCACAGAAGATCTAAGGCCACTCGGGATGGCAATGGTCTGGAGTTCACTCTGTAGTATTAAGGGTCATTTATATCACTTTAATGCTGACATTACCAGTAACGTCCCCTCTTTATGTACATTGAACCCTTGTAACGTGGGCTGGCTGGGGTCCTGGCGCTCCCTATATAAGCCACCCCCTCCTCTGAGACAAGGATTCGCACCCCCTGTAAGTTCGTATATAATCCAATCGACTGAGCCTCCAGGCACCGAGACGTAGGGCTATTACTTCCACCGCAAAAGCGCCTGAACTCGTACATCTTGCGTGCACAATCTCACCATAGCTAGGATCTTGCCTCTACATTCCTACCCACCTACTTTACTCTCAGACTTAGAACCACGACATTACCTTCGGAATTATTTATTTTGATGGCCTCGGACTGGTAAACCTCCTTGATGATGTATGGGCCTTCCCATTTTGAGAGGAGTTTTCCTGCAAAGAATCTAAAATGAGAGTTGTACAAAATAACATATTCTCCGACTTTACACTCACACTTTTGGATCCTTTTGTCATGCCATCTTTTTACTTTTTCTTTAAATAATTTTGCATTTTCATAAGCTTGGGTTCTCCATTCATCTAATGAGCTAATATCAAATAACCTATTTGCACTAGCAAGTTTGAAATCATAATTGAGTTCTTTGATTGCCCAATATGCTTTATGTTCTAACTCAAGAGGCAAATGACATGCTTTTCCACAAACCATTTTATAAGGAGACATACCATAGGATTTTTATTTGATATTCTATATGCCCAAAGTGCATCATCTAATTTCTTAGAGCAATTCTTCCTGGACCATGAATACTACACTGAGTATGATTGGGTGATGCAATTCTATGGTTAACATCATACTTGGCAAGCATTACACGGAAAGCACCATGAATAAAGTGTGAACCACCATCAATCATTATATATCTAGGGACTCCAAACCTTGGGAAAATAACTTCTTTAAGCATTTTAATAGAGGTGTTGTGATCAGCACTAGTGGTTGGAATAACTTCTACCCATTTAGTAACATAATCAACAACAACCAAGATATGAGTGTACCCATTAGAGGAAGGAAAAGGTCCCATGTAATCAAAACCCCAAACATCAAATGGTTCAACAGCAAGTGAATAATTCATAGGCATTTCTTGACGCTTATTGATATTACCTATTCTTTGCTATTCATCACAAGATAAGACGAACTTACGGGTATCCTTGAAGAGAGTAGGCCAATAAAATCCAGATTAGAATACCTTGTGCGCTGTTCTATCTCCATAAGCTTCGGAGTGACATTTCTGTAGGATTTGTCCATGTTCATGATCAGGTACACAACATCTAATAATACCATCTGCTCCTTCTTTATAAAGATGAGGATCATCCCAAAAGTAATGTCTTAAATCATAGAAGATTTTTTTTATTTGTTGGAATGTAAAGCTAGGTGGTAAATATTTAGCAACAATGTAATTGGCATAATCAGCATACCAAGGAGTACCATGAGAAACTTTTATTGTAGCTAACTGCTCATCAGGAAAGCTATCATCAATAGGTAGTGGGTCATCAAGCACATTTTCAAGCCTAGATAAATTATCAGCTACTCGGTTCTCAACTCCTTTTCTATCAATGATATGCAAATCAAATTCTTGTAACAAGAGAACCCAACAAATAAGTCTAGGTTTAGCATCTTTCTTTTCCATAAGATATTTAATAGCAGCATGGTCTATGTGAACAGTTACTTTGGAATCAACAATATAAGGTCTAAATTTATCATAAGCAAACACCACTGCTAAGAATTCTTTTTCAGTAGTAGCATAATTTCTTTGAGCACTGTCTAGAGTTTTACTAGCATAATGAATAACATTAAGTTTCTTATCAACTCTTTGTCCTAGAACAACACCAACAGCATAATCACTAGCATCACACACAATTTCAAAAGGCAAGTTCCAATCAGGTGGTTGAACAATAGGTGCAGAAATTAAGGCTTTCTTAAGTGTTTCAAAGGCTTCTAAATAATCATCATCAAAAACAAAAGGGATATCCTTCTGCAAGACACTAGTAAGAGGCCTAGAATTTTTTGAAAAGTCTTTGATAAATCTCATATAGAAACCAGCATGACGTAAGAAACCACGAATACCTTTTATATATTTAGGACATGGCATTTTCTCAATTGCATCAACCTTAGCTTTATCCACTTCAATACCTCTTTCATAAATTTTATGACCCAAGAAAATGCCTTCATTAACCATAACGTGGCACTTCTCCCAATTCAAGATAAGATTTATTTGTTCACATCTCTACAAAACTCGATCAAGATTGCTTAAACAATCATCAAAAGACTTCCTATAAACAGAAAAGTCATCCATGAAAACCTCAACAATCTTTTCACAAAAGTCAGAGAATATAGCAGTCATACATCTTTGAAAGGTAGGAGGTGCATTACATAAACCAAAAGGCACACGTCTATAAGCATAAGTTCCAAAGGGACAAGTAAAAGTGGTTTTTTCTTGATCAGGTTGGGAAACAGGTATTTGTGAAAAAACAGAATATTCATCAAGGAAGCAAAATTGTGTGTGCTTAGCAAGGTTGGAAAAGGCGGTACGCGTAAGCGACGCGGTTGGCCTTCGCCTAGTGCCTTGGCGGTGCTTAAGCGCCCTAGGCAGTAATATAGCTTCTACTATCAGGGTTATCGGGGTTATTATATGTGTATTGATGTTAATTTAGGGTAGATAAATAAGTTAACTACCAGCTACTACCATTTGAATGTGTCATGTTTGGCATTTTAGTGCAATATGGCATGATTTCTCACTTGGGTAAACAATTTGTTGCTTACCCTGCCTAGACTTCCATTTATGCCCTAGGCGAGGCGTTTGGCCATCGCCTAGCGCCTAGGCGTGCCTAAGCGCCTCCTAGGCACTGCCTTTTCCAATAGAGGTGCTTAGATAATCTTTCAAGCATTTGATCAATAAAAAGAAAAGGGTAATGATTTTTTCTAGTTGCTTTGCTTAATTTTCTAAAATCTATTACCATTCTATACCCTGTAACAATTCTTTGTGGAATAAGTTCATTCTTATCATTAGGAACAATTGTTATACCTGCTTTCTTAGGAACACAATGAACAGGGCTTACCCATCTACTATCAGCTATGGGATAGATTATACCTGCTTCCAGAAGTTTTAATATTTCCGTTCTTACCACTTCTTTCATCTTTGGATTTAACCGACGTTGGTGATCAACAATGGGTTTAGCATCAGGTTCCATATTAATTTTATGATGACATAGAGTGGGACTAATGCCCTTTAAATCATCAAGAGTATATCCAATAGCAACTCGGTGCTTCCTCAGAACTTTCAATAATCTTTCTTCTTCATGTTCTAAAAGGTTAGCACTAATAATAATAGGATATATCTTCTTTTCATCAAGATAAGCATATTTCAAAGTGTCTGGCAATTGTTTTAATTCAACACAGGATCACCTTTAGGTAGAGGAGGATCTCCTATAGTTTCAATAGGCAAATTGTGTTTAAGCAGAGGACGTTGTTCAAATAAATTTTTATCTATTTCATTTCTTTCATGCATATGAAAATCATTCTCATGGTCTAGCAATTATTGTTCTAAAGGATCAGTAGGTGGTACAACAAATAGAAGCAAGACCAATTAATTCATATTTACTAGGCAATTCTTTTTCATGAAGATTCTGCTAAACTTGGAAAAATTAAACTCATGAGACTCATTACCAAAACTAACACCGACAGTTTGTTTCTCACAATCTATCTTAGCACTAACGGTGTTCAAGAAAGGTCTACCAAAGATAATGGGACAAAAGTCATCTTTTGGGGAACCAAGAACAAGAAAATCAGTTGGGTATTTTATTTTCCCACACAAGACTTCAACATCTCTAACAATCCCAATTGGTGATATTATGTCTCTATTAGCAAATTTAATAGTAACATCTATTTCTTCTATCTCTACGAGTGTTGCGTCTTTCATAATTTCTTGATATAAGGTATAAGGAATCGCACTCACACTAGCACCTATGTCACATAAACCATGATAAAAATGATCTCCTATTTTAACTGAGATGATAGGCATGCCAACAACAGGTCTATGTTTATCTTTCTTATCAGGCTTGGCAATTCTAGTAGCTTCTTCATAGAAGTACATAACATGCCTATCGATATCTTCTTCCAAGAGATCTTTAACCATAGCAATACTAGGTTCTATTTTAATTTTCTCATCAGGTTTAGGTGTTCTAATATAGCTTTTGTTAACCATAGTTGAAACTTTAGCATGTTCCTTTATCCTAACAGGGAAAGGTGATTTCTCAATATAAGCAGAAGGAACAACTGGATCAACATTATAAAGTATAGTTTCTTTTTTAACTGGTACCGGTTCTTTAGTTTCTACTTTAATAGGTGGGTGATATTTAAACCACTTCTCTTTTGGGAGTTCAACATGAGTAGCAAATGATTCACAAAAGGAGGCTACTATCTCAGAGTCAAGTCCATATTTAGTGCTAAACTTTTGAAAAGCATCGGTATCCATAAAAGATTTAACACAATCATACTTAAGTTTAATACCTGACTCTTTACCTTTGTTGAGTTCTGAATCTTCAGAGTTGCGTTTAATTATTTCCAAAAGATCCCACCGGAATTCAATAGTCTTCTTCATAAAAGAACTAGCACAATAAGTATCAAGCATGGTTTGATCATTACGAGAAAGACGAGCATAAAAATTATGGATAATAATTTCTCTTGAGAGCTCATGATTGGGGCATGAATATAACATTGAATTAAGCCTCCTCCAAGCTAGAGCAATAATTTCTCCTTCACGAGGCCAAAAATTATATATATAATTCCGATCACGATGAACTAGATGCATAGGATAAATTTTTTGGTGGAACTCCAATTTCAAACGATTCCAATTCCATGATCCAACATCATCGCATAGACTATACCATGCAAATGCTTTTCGCTTCAAAGAGAAGGGGAAAACCTTCTTCATAACTTTATCTCCGGGTAAACCTGCAAGCTTAAACAATCCACAAATTTGTTCTACATATATCAAGTGCATATCAGGATGTTCGGTTCCATCTCCTGCATAAGGATTAGCTAGCAGTTGTTCTATCATACCCGAAGGAATTTCATATTCAATATTTTCAGTAGGTCCAGTAGGTTGAGGGTACCTAATTGTGGTTCCGAACAAGGTGAATATACCCCGAACAAACCCCTCAAAGGATTGTTTTCCATAGTAACAAATGATAATAAATTTCAGCACACTATACAAATGTTTGCTTACCAAATTCCACTTACCAAAGGTGCTTCACTCCCCGGCAACGTCGCCAGAAAATAGCCTTGATGATCCACAAGTATAGGGGATCAATTGTAGCTCTTTTCGATAAGTAAGAGTATGAAACTCAATGAGGAGCAGAAGGAAATGACAAGTAGTTTTCAGTAAGGTAATGTCTGCAAGTGCTGAAATTGTAAGTAGCGGAGTAGTTTGATAGTAAGATAATTTGTAATGAGCAAGTAACGATAGAAGTAACAAAAGTGCAGCAAGGTAGCCCAATCCTTTTGAGCCAAAGGACAGGCCAAAATTGTCTCTTATGATAAGCAAAGCGTTCTTGATGGTACATGGGAATTTCATCTAGTCACTTTCATCATGTTGGTTTAACTTGTGTTCACTATGATAATTTGATATGTGGGTGGACCAGTGCTTAGGTTCTGTTCTTACTTGAACAAACCTCCTACATATGATTAACCCACCTGAAAGCGTCCGCAACTACAAGAAAAGTATTAAGAATAAATTCTAACCATAGCATTAAACGTTTGGATCCAATCGGTCCCTTACGGAATAGCGCTTAAACTGGGGTTTAAGTTTCTGTCACTCTCGCAACCTCATCTAATTGCTACTTCACAATGCATTAACTTAGGCCCAAATATGGTGAAGTGTCATGTAGTCGACGTTCACGGGACACCACTAAGGGAATCACAACATACATACTATCAAAATATCGAACACATATCAATTCACATGATTACTTGCAACATGATTTCTCCCGTGACCTCAAGAACAAAGGTAACTGATACATCTCCAACGTATCTATATTTTTTGATTGTTCCATGCTATTATATTATCAACCTTGGATGTTTTTATATGCATTTATATAATATTTAAATGATTTTTGGGACTAACATATTAACCTAGAGCCCAGTGCCAGTTTCTGTTTTTTCCTGGTTTTAGAGTATCGCAGGAAAGGAAAATCAAACGGAGTCCAATTGACATGAAACTTCACGGAACTTATTTTTGGACCAGAAGAAGCCCACGGAGTATCGGAGATGGACCAGGAGAGTCTCGGGCTGCCCACGAGGGCGGGGGGCGCGCCCACCCCCCTTGGGCGCGCCCCCTGCCTCGTGGACAGCCCGAAGATCCACCGACGTACTTCTTCCTCCTATATATACCCATATACCCTAAAAACTTCGAGGACGAGAATAGATCGGGAGTTCCGTTGCCAGAAGCCTCCGTAGCCATCGAAAACCAGTCTAGACCCGTTCCGGCACCTTGCCGGAGGGGGAATCCCTCTCCGGTAGCCATCTTTATCATCCCGGTGCTCTCCATGATGAGGAGGGAGTAGTTCTCCCTTAGGGCTGAGGGTATGTACCAGTAGCTATGTGTTTGATCTCTCCCTCTCTCTCTCGTGTTCTTGAGGTGGTACGATCTTGATGATCGCTTGCTTTGCTATTATAGTTGGATCTTATGATGTTTCTCCCCTCTACTCTCTTGTAATGGATTGAGTTTTCCCTTTGAAGTTATCTTATCAGATTGAGTCTTTAAGGATTTGAGAACACTTGATGTATGTCTTGCATGGGATACCCGTGGTGACAATGGGGTATTCTATTGATCCACTTGATGTATGTTTTGGTGATCAACTTGCGGGTTCCTCCCATGAACCTATGCATAGGGGTTGGCACACGTTTTCATCTTGACTCTCCGGTAGGAACTTTGGGGCACTCTTTGAAGTTCTTTGTGTTGGGTGAATAGACGAATCTGAGATTGTGTGATGCATATCGTATAATCATACCCACGGATACTTGAGGTGACATTGGAGTATCTAGGTGACATTAGGGTTTTGGTTGATTTGTGTCTTAAGGTGTTATTCTAGTACGAACTCTATGATAGATTGAACGTAAAGAATAGCTTCGTGTTATTTTACTACAAACTCTTGAATAGATCGATCAGAAAGGATAGCTTTAAGGTGGTTTCGTACCCTACCATAATCTCTTTGTTTGTTCTCGGCTATTAGTGACTTTGGAGTGACTCTTTTTTTCATGTTAAGGGATAGTTATATGATCCAATTATGTTATTATTGTTGATGGAACTTGCACTAGTGAAAGTATGAACCCTAGGCCTTGTTTCAACGCATTGCAATACCATTTGTGCTCACTTTTATCATTAGTTACCTTGCTATTTTTATATTTCAGATTACGAAAACCATTATCTACTATCCATATTGCACTTGTAACACCATATCTTCGCTGAACTAGTGCACCTATACAATTTACTATTGTATTGTGTGTGTTGGGGACACAAGAGACTCTTTGTTATTTGGTTGCAGGGTTGCTTGAGAGAGACCATCTTCATCCTACGAATCCTACGGATTGATAAACCTTAGGTCATCCACTTGAGGGAAATTTGCTATTGTCCTACAAACCTCTGCACTTGGAGGCCCAACAACGTCTACAAGAAGAAGGTTGTGTAGTAGACATCAAGCTCTTTTCTGGCGCCGTTGCCGGGGAGGTTAGCGCTTCAAGGTATATCTTTAGATCTTGCAATCGAATCTTTTTGTTTCTTGTTTTAGCACTAGTTTAGTTTATAAAAGAAAACTAAAAAAATGGAATTGAGTTTGCCTCATACGCTTCATCTTTTTAATATCTTTCGTGAGTATGATGGAAAGGAAAATTGTGCCAAAGTGTTAGAAGAAGAATGCACTAAAATGTTTGGCGCTAAATCTTTGAATGATGAGCATGACTGCAATGTTATTAGTATGAACTCTTTGAATATTCATAGTACTAATGATGATTGCACTAGTAATGATGAGAATGTCTCTTATAAGCATGTCGATTTTTGTGGAGTACATAGAGTTTGCAAGTACACACCAATTAGGGAAGATAGATTTTGCAAGAGGCATAAGTACTTAGAAACTAAATGGTTGCAAGAAAGGCTAGATGTTTGTGCTGAAAATTTAAATTTTCTTCGCCGTACTTGTGAACTTTGCAATGAACATGGTCATTTAACCATCTGATGCAAATTGCTTCATGATCTAATCGTTTCCAAAAATTTTGATGACTTGATTTCCCTTGCACATCATAATGAACTTAGTTTGCTTATGTGTTATGAAGAAATGAAACATATAACAAACTATCTTCCAGTATTTTCCCGTGATAAACTTCTTGATTTTGATCTAGAGGAAATTTATATGTATTGTGCGGTGAATTGTATTGAAAATCCTTATATTGCCAATTACATAAAGAAAAGAAAACAAATAGAATATGAAGAGAATACTAATGAAAGGGAAGAGACTTCCCAATATCCTCCTATTATTTCTTATGATGAATCAGGTAACGAGGAGGAGCCTTCTATTCAACCAATCTCATCAATAAGGAGCTCCAAAAAGAGGGTTAAACCCACACATGATGTGAAGAAGAAAAAGAAAATACGGAGAAGCAAAGGTAAAAAGGTATCCCTCTCAAATGATGTTGCTCCTATTAATCATTGTGATGATGATAATTGCTATATTATCGGTGCTATCCATACTATTAATGATGAGAATGACATGTTTGAGAATATATTTGCTGCAATTAATGTTTGTCCCAAGCTTGGGGATGCTACGTTTAATGAAGATGATATTTTTAGTCTCCCAAGCTTTGATATGCAATTATATAATGATGATAGCATGCCTCCTACTTATTTTGATTATATTGATGAAAGTGGGTTTGGAAGAGTGTCAACTTTAGGAAGTAATGATACCACTATTTTGGAGGATGTTGAATCTTATTGTGATAATTATGAAAGTGGATTTGGAGAGTTATGACTTTATTTAGTAATGATTCCACTATCTTGGAAGAGGTTTCAATCGATTATGATGAGAACAAAGTTGCTACTTATGATGATTATTGTGATGACACTTATGCTATAAAAAGTAGTGATGATTATATTTATAAAACTTTTCATGATTATGATTACCCTTTTTCTGAACATTACTCTTTTAATGTGGAAACAATTTATAGTATTCGAGTCTCTTATGATACTCCCACTATTCTGAATGAGAAGAATCTTGCTTATGTGGAGAGTAGTAAATTTTCTATGCTTGTAGATCATGGAAAGAATGCTTTAGGTGCTGGCTATATTGTTGAATTCATTCATGAAGCTACTGAAAATTATTATGAGGGAGGAATATATGCTTGTAGGAATTGCAATAATATCAAGTTTCCTCTCTATGTGCTTAAAGTTTTGAAGTTATGCTTGTCTTGCCTTCCTATGCAAGTTGATTCTTATTCCCACAAGTTGTTTGCTCAAAAAATCCCTATGCATAGGAAATGGGTTAGACTTAAATGTTATAGTAATATTCTTCATGATGCTCCCTTTATGTTACAATTCTTATCTTTTATGTGAGCATCATTGAAATCATCATGCCTAGCTAGGGGGGGTTAAACGATAGTGCTTTTGGGAGGCAACCCAAATTCATTTTTGTTCCTTGATTTTTGCTCCTGTTTTGCAATAAATAATTTATCCATCCTCTGTTATGATTGAGTTTTTATGTTTCAATTAGTGTTTCTGCCAAGTAGAACCATTGGGAAGACTTGGGGAAAGTCTTGTTGATCTTGCTGTAAAAAACAGAAACTTTAGCGCTCACGAGAATTGCCGCCATTTTTTATTGGAGAGTGATATTTAGTTAATTCTTTTTAATACGATTAATAGATAAATTCCTCACGTCCAGCAATTTATTTGAGAATTTTATGAGTTCTAGAAGTATACGTATTATCCAGATTACTACAGACTGTTCTGTTTTTGACAGATTCTGTTTTTTCGTGTGTTGTTTGCTTATTTTGATGAATCTATGAGTAGTATTGGACGGTATGAACCATAGAGAAGTTGGAATACGGTCGATATTACACCAATATGAATTTAGAATGAATTTTCAACAGTACCTAAGTGGTGATTTATTTTCTTATACTAACGGAGCTTACGAGTTTTCTGTTAAGTTTTGTGTTGTGAAGTTTTCTAGTTTTGGGTAAATATTTGATGGATTATGGAATAAGGAGTGGCAAGAGCCCAACCTTGGGGATGACAAAGGCACCCCAAGGTAATATTCAAGGACAACCAAGAGCCTAGGCTTGGGGATGCCCCGGATGGCATCCCCTCTTTCGTCTTCGTTCATCGGTACCTTTACTTGGAGCTATATTTTTATTCACCACATGATATGTGTTTTGCTTGGAGCGTCATTTTATTTTATTTTGTTTTTATTGCTGTTTGAATAAAATACCAAGATCTGAAATTCTTAAATGTTAGAGAGTCTTCACATAGTTGCATAATTATTTGACTACTCATTGATCTTCACTTATATCTTCCGGAGTAGTTTGTCATTTGCTCTAGTGCTTCACTTATATCTTTTTAGAGCACGGTGGTGGTTTTATTTTATAGAAATAGATGAACTCACATGCGTCATTTATATTATTTTGAGAGTCCTAAACAGCATGGTAATTTGCTTTGGTTATGAATTTAGTCCTGATATGATGGGCATCCAAGAGGGATATAATAAAAACTTCCATATAAGTGCATTGAATACTAAGAGAAGTTTGATACTTGATGATTGTTTTGAGATATGGGGATGGTGATATTAGAGTCATGCTAGTTGAGTAGTTGTTAATTTGAGAGATACTTGTGTTAAAGTTTGTGATTCTCGTATCATGCACATATGGTGAACCGTTATGTGATGGAGTCGGAGCATGATTTATTTATTGATTGTCTTCCTTATGAGTGGCGGTCGGGGACGAGCGATGGTCTTTTCCTACCAATCTATCCCCCTAGGAGAATGCGTGTAATACTTTGTTTCGATAACTAATAGATTTTTGCAATAAGTATGTGAGTTCTTTATGAGTAATGTTGAGTCTATGGATTATACGCACTCTCACTCTTCCACCATTGCTAGCCTCTCTAATACCCTACACCTTTCGCCGGTATCATACACCCACCATATACCTTCCTCAAAACAGCCAGCATACCTACCTATTATGGCATTTCCATAGCCATTTCGAGATATATTGCCATGCAACTTACCACCGTTCCGTTTACTATGACACACTCCATCATTGTCATATTGCTTTGCATGATCATGTAGTTGACATCGTATTTGTGGCAAAGCCACCGTTCATAATTCTTTCATACATGTCACTCATGCATCATTGCACATCCCGGTACACCGCCGGAGGCATTCGCATAGTCATATTTTGTTCTAAGTATTGAGTTGTAAGTAAATAAAAGTGTGATGATCATCATTTTTTAGAGCATTGTCCCAAGTGAGGAAAGGATGATGGAGACTATGATTCCCGGACTAAATAAATAAAAAAAGAGGCCATAAAAAGAGAGAAAAGGACCAAATAAAAAAATGAGAGAAAAAGAGATAAGGGACAATGTTACTATCCTTTTACCACACTTGTGCTTCAAAGTAGCACCATGATCTTCATGATAGGGAGTCTCCTATGATATCACTTTCATATACTAGTGGGAATTTTTCATTATAGAACTTGGCTTGTATATTCCAATGATGGGCTTCCTCAAAATGCCCTAGGTCTTCGTGAGCAAGCCAGTTGGATGCACACCCACTTAGTTCATTTTGTTGAGCTTTCATATACTTATAGCTCTACTGCATCCGTTGCATGGCAATCCCTACTCACTCACATTGATATCTATTAATGGGCATCTCCATAGCCCGTTGATACACCTAGTTGATGTGAGACTATCTTTTCCTTTTTGTCTTCTCCACAACAACCATTCTATTCCACATATAGTGCTATGTCCATGTCTCACGCTCATGTATTGCATGAAGATTGAAAAAGTTTGAGAACACCAAAAGTATGAAACAATTGCTTCGCTTGTCATCGGGGTTGTGCATGATATACTTTGTGTGGTGAAGATAGAGCATAGCCAGACTATATGATTTTGTAGGGATAGCTTTCTTTGGCCATGTTATTTTGAGAAGACATGATTACTTTGTTAGTATGCTTGAAATATTATTATTTTCATGTCAATATTAAACTTTTGTCTTGAATCTTATGGATCTGAATATTCTTGCCACAATAAAGAAAATTACATGGATAAATATGTTAGGTAGCATTTCACATCAAAAATTCTGTTTTTATCATTTACCTACTCGAGGACGAGCAGTAATTAAGCTTGGGGATGCTGATACGTCTCCAACGTATCTATAATTTTTGATTGTTCCATGCTATTATATTATCAACCTTGGATGTTTTATATGCATTTATATGCTATTTTATATGATTTTTGGGACTAACCTATTAACCTAGAGCCCAGTGCCAGTTTCTGTTTTTTCCTTGTTTTAGAGTATCGCAGAAATGGAAAATCAAACGGAGTCCAATTGACCTGAAACTTCACGGAACTTATTTTTGGACCAGAAGAAGCCCACGGAGTATCGGAGATGGACCAAGAGACTCCCGCGCTGCCCACGAGGCTGGGGGACGCGTGCACCCCCCTAGGCGCCCCTTGCCTCGTGGACAGCCCGGAGATCCACCAACGTACTTCTTCCTCCTATATATACCCATATACCCTAAAAACTTCGAGGAAGATAATAGATCGGGAGTTCCGCCACCAGAAGCCTCTGTAGCCATCGAAAACCAATCTAGACCCGTTTCGGCACCCTACCGGAGGGGGAATCCCTCTCTGGTAGCCATCTTCATCATCCAGGTGCTCTCCATGACGAGGAGGGAGTAGTTCTCCCTCGAGGCTGAGGGTATGTACCAGTAGCTATGTGTTTGATCTCTCTCTCTCTCTCGTGTTCTTGAGGTGGTACGATCTTGATGTATCGTGAGCTTTGCTATTATAGCTGGATCTTATGATGTTTCTCCCCCTCTACTCTCTTGTAATGGATTGAGTTTTCCCTTTGAAGTTATCTTATCGGATTGAGTCTTTAAGGATTTGAGAACACTTGATGTATGTCTTGCGTGGGATACCCGTGGTGACAATGGGGTATTCTATTGATCCACTTGATGTATGTTTTGGTGATCAACTTGCGGGTTCCTCCCATGAACCTATGCATATTGGTTGGCACACGTTTTCGTCTTGACTCTCCGATGGGAACTTTGGGGCACTCTTTGAAGTTTTTTGTGTTGGTCGAATAGATGAATCTGAGATTGTGTGATGCATATCGTATAATCATAACCACGGATACTTGAGGTGACATTGGAGTATCTAGGTGACATTAGGGTTTTGGTTGATTTGTGTCTTAAGGTGTTATTCTAGTACGAACTCTATGATAGATTGAACAGAAAGAATAGCTTCGTGTTATTTTACTATGGACTCTTAGATCGGTCAGAAAGGATAACTTTGAGGTGGTTTCGTACCCTACCATAATCTCTTCGTTTGTTCTCCGCTATTAATGACTTTGGAGTGACTCTTTGTTGCATTTAGAGGGATAGTTATATGATCCAATTATGTTATTATTGTTGAGGGAACTTGCACTAGTGAAAGTATGAACCCTAGGCCTTGTTTCAACACATTGCAATACCGTTTGTGCTCACTTTTATCATTAGTTACCTTGCTATTTTTATATTTTCATATTACAAAAACCATTATCTACTATCCATATTGCACTTGTATCACCATCTCTTCGTTGAACTAGTGCACCTATAAAACTTACTATTGTATTGGGTGTGTTGGGGACACAAGAGACTCTTTGTTATCTGGTTGCAGGGTTGCTTGAGAGAGACCATCTTCATCCTACACCTCCCACGGATTGATAAACCTTAGGTCATCCACTTGATGGAAATTTGCTACTATCCTACAAACCTCTGCACTTGGAGGCCCAACAACGTCTACAAGAAGAAGGTTGTGTAGTAGACATCAATAACTACTCACAAATGATAAACATGCTCATGATCAGAGAGATTTTAAATAGGATATTGGATCTGAACGTATAATCTTCCACCAAATAAAATGTATAGTAATCAACTACAAGATGTAATCAACACTACTAGTCACCCACAAGTACCAATCTATAGTTCCGGTAACAAGATTGAACACAATAGATGAACTACGGTTTGAGAGGAGATGGTGCTATTGAAGATGTTGATGGAGATTTCCCTCCCCAAGACGGGAGAGTTGTTGATGATGATTATGACGATGATTTCCCCCTCCGGGAGGGAAATTCCCCCGGCGGAATCGCTCCGCCGGAGGGCAAAAGTGCTCCTGCCCAAGTTCCGCCTCGAAACGGCGGCGCTCTGTCCCGAAAGTCATCTCCTTATTTTTTCTAGGTCAAAATGACTTATATACCAAAAGATGGGCACCGGAGGTGGGCTGAGGAGGGCACAACCCACCAAGGCGCGCCTGGGCTCCCTGGCGCTCCCAGGTGGGTTGTGCCCACCTGGTGGGCCCCCTCTGGTAGTTATTTGCTTCAATAATTCTTAAATAATCCATAAAAAATCTCTGTGAAGTTTCATCTTGTTTGGAGTTTGTTGGGGGAAACGACACCTATGGGATCACGATGTATCCCTTTTGCTATGGTTGGCAGGCGCGGGGCTGTGGAAAGAGCGGGATTGTGAGATCAACGCGGGGGGATTATCCAGGTTCGGGCCGCAAGTGATGCGTAATACCCTACTCCTGCTGGTTCATGTTTATCTGGTGTTCTTGGACTAGCTACAAAGCATGCAGGGTCCAAAAAATCTGAATCCTCTCTCAGTACGCCACGGGCCTCCTTTTATAATCAAAGGGGCTGCCACAGTGGCACACGGGAGGTGGAAAGCTATACAGTAGTCGAGTCTATCTCCTGGCACCGTAGGACAAACACATTTAATGCGCTGCCGACGTGCCCTTCTTGCTTTATTGGGGACGACAAGGAAGCTCGTCCTAGTTGTCGCCGCCTCGGCTGGCTTCGATGCGCGTCCGAACTGACGTGGCGTGTAGCACCGCGCTGGCTAGCTGCTGAGTTGGTGCGGTGGCAGAGTCTTCATGAAGATCTGCATGCCACCACGTAGGTGCTTGCCGAGTTGGCCTAAAGGACGCACGTTGCCACGCCGGTGCTTGCCTAGCTGGTGGGCTGGCAGCTGCATGGGACAGCGCTGGAGTCTTGGTAGATGTGGGCCTGGCTGTGGCCCCGCAGATGTCTTTGGCAAGAGTCTTGCTGGGGCCCCGGCAAGGGTCTTGCCGTGGCATCATGGTCGTCCCCGGCAAGGGTCTTGCCGGGGGTCTTGTGGGTATCCTTGGCAAGGATCTTACCGAGGACCATCGTCTTCTAGTTATCATCTAGTCTTGTGTGTTTCTGGTCTTCACAAAGATCTGGATGCCACCATGGAGGTGCCTCCCGAGCCTCATTTCCAAAGTGGTTGATGGTGTTGGAACTCTTGGGCTCAAGGGTGGCGGCTCTGCTGGTGTTGGGCAAGTTGCCCCGGCAAGGTTCTTGCCGAGGCTGTGGAGGCCGCCCCGGCAAGGGCCTTGCCGGGGAGCTCACCTCGCCCTTATGCTCTTCGTTGTTTCTCGCTTGGAGTTGCTCTGGTCATCTTGTGGCTTTGCTTCCTCCCTCGGCTCCAACTACCCGCGCACAAGTAAAGGGGTACAAAATAGGACCCCTCCTTTTGTGCACCGGCAGAGTTGTGTAGAATAGGTGGCGTGACGTAGCTTTTCCAGGTCTAGATTTCCAGCTGCCAGAATTCTCCGTCTTGGTGTGTACCTTGCAAATTATGAGAGAAAAGGCATAAGAATTACTCTAAAAAGCATTATTATGGATAAAAACATTATAAATAACAGTAAGAAAACATGATGCAAAATGGACGTATCAGCCTCCTAACAGGCTTTGAGGTAAACAAAGTAATGTTTTTTCTTTATAAGCAAGATTCGAGCAATACTTATACGTAGCAGCCCATGAGACTCTGGCAGGTTGCGAAGAAACTTGGCAGAGGATCGAAATTTTAAATACATTGGCCGAAGTATCATCTTGTTTCTATTTTGCATGCTTCGGCGTTGGCGGCTGCTGCCAATGCCGCTGAGTTGGTTGAGATCAATTGGAAGCTGAAGGGTTCCGAGGAAGAGCTCAATCTCGTCTACAAGTGGCTCGACGAAGCACAATGTTAGTCTCTTTGAGAAACTGTCCTTTGCATAATTTATATTAAGTAGAATTTTCAGGATGGTCCCCTAAGTAAGAAAATCATCGCAGCTGGTGATACGTCCATTTTGCATCATGTTTTCCTACTGTTAGTTATGATGTTTCTATGCATAATAATGCTTTTTGGAGTAATTATAATGCCTTTTCTCTCATAATTTGCAAGGTACACACAAAGACGGAGAATTCTGGCAGCTGGAAATCTGGACCTGGAAAAGCTACATCAGGCTACCTATTCTGCACAACTCCAAACAAGCTGAAACTTCACGGAGAATTTTTATGGAATATATGATGAATATTGGAGCAAATAAGTACCAGAGGAGGCCGGGCACAACCCACCTGGGCGTGCCAGGGAGCCCAGGCGCGCCATGGTGGGTTGTGCTCACCCAGGCCCACCTCCGGTGCCCATATTCTGGTATATAAGTCATATTGACCTAGAAAAAATAAGGAGAGGACTTTCGGGATGGAGTGCCGCCATCTCGAGGCAGATCTTGGGCAGGAGCACTTTTGCCCTCCGACGGAGCAATTCCACCGGGGGAACTTCTCTCCCGGAGGGGGAAATCATCGTGATCATCATCACCAACAACTCTCCCATCTTGGGGAGGGCTATCTCCATCAACATCTTCAACATCACCATCTCATCTCAAACGCTAGTTCATCTCTTGTGTTCAATCTTGTTACCGGAACTATAGGTTGGTGCTTGTGGGTGAGTAGTAGTGTTGATTACATCTTGTAGTTGATTACTATATGGTTTATTTGGTGGAAGATTATACGTTCAGACCATTATGCTATTTAATACCCCTCTGATCTTGAGCATGATTATCATCTTTGAGTAGGTACTTTTGTTCTTGAGGTCACGGGAGAAATCATGTTGCAAGTAATCATGTGAACTTGATAAGTGTTCGATATTTTGATGGTACGTATGTTGTGATTCCCTTAGTGGTGTCATGTGAACACCGACTACATGGCACTTCACCATATTTGGGCCTAAGGGAATGCATGGTGGAGTTGTTATTAGATGATGTCTTTCGAGAGTGACAGAATCTTAAACCCTAGTTTATGCGCTACATCGTAAGGGACTAATTTGGATCAAAAAGTTTAATGCTATCATTAGAATTTATTCTTAATACTTGGTTAATCATAAGTAGTAGGTTTGTTCAAGTAAGAACAGCACCTAAGCACCGGTCCACCCACATATCAAATTATCAAAGTAGCGAACACGAATCGAACCAGCATGATGAAAGTGACTAGATGAAATTCCTGTGTACCCTCAAGAACGCTTTGCTTATTATAAGAGACCGTTTTGGCATGTCCTTTGTCTCAAAAGGATTGGGCTACCTTGTTTCACTTTTGTTACTATTACCGTTACTTACTCATTACAAATTATCTTGCTATCAAACTACTCTGTTACTTTCAATTTCAGCACTTGCAGACATTACCTTGCTGAAAACCGCTTGTAATTTCCTTCAGCTCCTCGTTGGGTTTGACACTCTTACTTATCGAAAAGAGCTACAATTGATGCCCTATACTTGTGGGTCATCAGTTGGTGCCATGGAGGTCAAGAGCCTCAAAGCCGAGCTACGGAAGGCGAAAGCCGACGCAGCCGGTCAGAAGGCGGCGACTGAATGAATGGCCGCTGGGCTCACGTTGATGAAAAATGACAGTGAGAAGCATGAGGCTAGGGTGGCTAAAGTGCAACAAGAGCTCAAGGATGCCATCACAAAATGTGAGGACCTTGAGCAAAAAAATAAGGAGCATGCCACCAAACTGGCGAAGATGAAGACTGAGGTCCAGGAAGCACGGACCGAAGAGCGAGGAGCTCGGGAGGAGCTCCGTCAAGTAGATCACATTGCGGATGGTAAGCAGTACTTACTGCAAAGTGTCTTGGGAGGCCAAAGATTCGCATTTCTTACCTGGGTCTGGCGTTCCGCGTGCGCCTTTAATGAGCTCCCGAGGAGTGCGTCAGATGCTTCTAGGAACTATGCGACTCGGGAGGGTGAATCCGAGTTGAGGCTATTTTGGGCGCAGATTTGGGCGCATGAGCACCCATCCTTGTTAATCAAATGAAGCAAATGATGGAGCTGCACCGAATGTCAAAGCCGGCCATGGCGGACCTTTGTCTCTGGCTCTGGCCCTCCGAGCCCATACCGAGCAGCTACTTTGTCTTGGTAGCGAAGTTGTGTGATGTGCCACCCGCATGATGACGTGAAGCACTCGGTGTGCATCGAGGGGGCTCGGTTGGCATTCTCAAGACCATGGTGCACTGGCTGAAGATAAAGCCCGTCGAGATGGCCACTGAACCGCTCCCAACTAGAAATGAGCACAGGATCCCGGAGCAGTACTTCTCCGCTGTTATGGACGGTGCTCGAGCCGTAGAGGCATTGTGTTTCAAGGATGTAATCCTTGAGTAGTTGCACCATGATGTATTAAACTGTGGTTTGAACCTTTATTCGTTTTGAGGCAGTGGTATTTTGTATGGTTTTATCATACTTGCATATGTTTATGTTAATTTTGACTCCTATGCGGCCATTTTATCTTGAAAGTTACCAATCGGTGGCTTCAACCCCCACGTAGATGCCATGAGGGGTGTTCCATCCCCCGCACTGTAACCCTTAGCCAAGTCTTAGTGCCAGGAGGTGGTAGTGTAGGAGGGGAACAAGGCAATCAGTACTATTCGACTTTATTACCTTTACTAAGCCATAGGTGCTTGATTGTGGGGGATGGTGACCAACCCCCAGTGTGGTGGGATATTAGGCGAAGCCTAGGGCCGAGCATCGGTCACATGATTTGTTCAAAGATGAATCCTTCCTAGTACATGGGACAATCACTAATGATTTTTTTCTTTGAAGACCAGTCATCGGATCATCGACCAGTTCTCGCGTATTATGACTGTCAGTTTTCGGCTTTCTCCACTGAAGTACTTGACTGAGCGAGGAGGAAGTACAATCGCAGCGGTTCTCAATTTACCTTCTTAGCCGAACGTGCAGAACCTAAGGAGGTAAACACAGGAGCGGGGCAACCCAACTATTGACCCAAGACATAATTCGGAACCAGTGCATATAATGCAATATCCGAGATGTCGAACACAGTAAATAGAAAAGGTGTCGGTCTCTAATGTATAAGGCAAACATCTAGGCCAAGCCCCCGGTCTAATAACCGGTATATATACGAAATTCGAAGTGTATAACACTTGGTTGAGGCAGATTCGAAGAGCGAAGAGGAACAAATAGGGAAAAGTACATCATAAACAACTATAGAAGAACCGTAAAAAGGTTTGTTTTATTTACAAGAAGCTCATGATGTCTAGCCGTACAATTCGAACTGCCGAACACAGCGTCTAAAAGGATAAGCTCCTTTTAAAAGAGGAAGAAGAATTTTTTTACAGATGAAAGGTTCACGTAGGGCCTTGATGCATCGGTTACCTCCCGAACTATGCCCTGCTGCACGTCTGCACCTTTGCTTCTGTTGGAGAGAGCTACTCCATGGGTTTATTGTCCACTGGTAGGTCCTTGAGAGGGAGACTTCAACATGTCACTGTATTGGTGGGGCTTGACGCTGGATAGGTCCTAGATGGTACCCGTTCGTCATCCCAAGACACACTATTCCAACACTACAAAAAAAGACACATTCGTGACATTTTGGGTTGAACGATTTTTTTCTGTCATGCTTATGACACTTCTATGACAACAAATCTTGACAGAAAATGGGCTTTTCATCCTGGGCGGGCCGGAGATGCAACTGCATGACATTCTTTGGGCCCTCGATGACGGAAAAAAACATGGTAGAAGCGAGGGCGAGGAAAATTTTGGGGAGTTCCCGCTTACGGTGGATGTTCGGGGCCGAGCGATGCACGGAGGTTTGCGCGTTTCTCTCATACACTATGCGCGTCTATGTGAGGCATTGGGCTCTAACTGAACTTGAGTGAGGTGTTCACTTACTGAACCCGATCGATTGCACTGGCTACGCGTTACTGAACTCGAACGATGGATCCCTGGCTGTTAACTGAACCCGGTCGAGCAATTCCTTTGCTACTACTGCTAACTAAAGCCGATCGAACTTGCTACCTCTTAATGAACAGTGAGCATTGTTGGGGTTGGATGAACAGTTCCCAATGGGGGTTGGATGAACAGGACCCCATGGTAGTAGAGGCCATTGCCGCTGGATGAATAGGACCCCGATCGAGACGAGGCTGCCACACACCCGAGCCGGTTGGGGTGGATGAACAGGACCCCGTGGAGGGCTGGTTGAACAGGACACCGTGTGCAGGGCTGGTTGAATAATAGCCGGTGGACGCTGGATGAATAGGACCCCATGGAGGGCTGGTTGAACAGTAGCCGGTGGAGGCTGGATGAACTGGAGCCCATGGAGGAAGGAGGGAGACGCCGTGGATAAACAATAGCAGGTGGAGGCTGGAGGAGGTTGACGGCGGATGAACAGTAGCCCGTGGAGTCCCATTTCACGGTACGCCACACCCCTCCCGATCAACAGGACCCCGGTTCTACCATAGGAGGTCGAAGAGATGTTTGTTTCCTCCATTTTGTGGTACGCCAAACCCCTCCAGATGAATTGGATCCTGTTTCAATCATGGACGGTCGAACAGAAGGTCGTTTCCTCCATTCTGTGGTATGCTAGACCTCGTTTTGGCTGTTTCGTCCAAGCTGGTTGGCTCCTGATGAACATGATGCATTCCATTGCCTCCCGATGAACACGACGCAGTTTCTCCATTCCGACCCAGTCGGTTGGCTGCCGATGAATAGGAAGCCGTCGCTGCTCTTCCCTGCCTCTCCGTGTACACGAGCCCTGGTCATACGTATGCGCGAGTAGGCGATCGAGACCCCGCCCGTATGTATGTACGTGGCCGTATTTACTTTCTTGCACCCTGGTTGTACGTACGTGTACATGATATTGACGAGACTACATGACATGCTACATCTGCGCCTCTACTATGACATGTGCCCTTCCGTACTCGGTCATGGTTCATCATTGCAGCCTGCAGACAGACCGATCGACCAGTATGTATGTATGCATGTTCGCGACCAGACAGACAACACTACGTATGGTTCGATCGGGTGGGTCCCAACTGTCAGGGAGGTAAGGAGGCACTTCCTTGTGTGCGAAGATATAGCTGGTGGGTCCTAGATATCAGGGGGAGAATCATATTTTTCCCGTAATATGGATGCACTTACTTGCATGCCAATATGTAGCGGGTGGGTCCCAGCAGCCAGGGGGAAATGTTTTTTTCATGAAATATGATGGCCTGTCTGGTGGGTCCCTGATGTCATGTGGAGGAATTATTATTTTGTGTGTAATAAGTAGGCACTTCCTTGCTGCAGCCATGGACCCAGCTATCAGCCTCTCCACGCATAGTACTCTTCCGATGGAAGTCATTCCTTGACCACATTGACCACGCCGCGCTGAGAGCACGAAGGCGGTGGACGACGATGAGGCCTAGGAAGGGGACGACGCAGAGCCGGGGAAGACGCAGCAGTGGATGCCCATGCAGAGAGGAGTATGAGGGTTGACTGGTTCGGTTGCGGAGTGAGGCTGTCGTCGCCATAGAATAACAGGGGTTGCGAGTGAGTAGAGGGATAGCCTGGCCAGAGGTTGGAGTAGGGTGGGGTGGTCAGGCCTGCGCGGCAGTAGAGCCGGCCATGGGAGGAAGGAGCAGGCGGCACGACCGACACTGGTTTGGGCTGCTGGAGCAAGAATACCAGAGGTTGAAGAAGCACTAGGGTCGTTGGATGGACATCATACGGTCACTGGAGCTAGAATCGTTCATACTGACTAAGTTGACAAAGCCCTCCGTCCGCGTCAGTAGGCCCACAAGTCAGCCTCCCACTGTGGTGGGTCCTTGCTAATAGGGGGAGTATTCATTTTTTTGTGCATAATAAGGAGGCACTTCCTTGCGTGCAAAGATATAGCTGGTGGGTCCGAGCTGTCAGCGGGAGGAACGTTTGTTTCGCGAAATACAGAGCAATTCCAGTGGGTCCCAGCTGTCAGGTGGAGGAATCATTATTTTGCGTGTAATAAGGAGGCACTTGCTTGTGTGGGTCCCTACTGTCAGCCTCTCCACTTGCATCGCTCTTCCGATGGCTGTTGTTTGTTGACCATGTTGACCACGCCACGCGAGAGCACAAACGTGGTGGACGAGGGCGAGGCCCAGGAAGGGAACAACCCGGAACCGGCGAAGCCACAATAGTGGATGCCCACGCTGAGGGGAGTACGAAGGTTGACTGGTTGGCTGCGGGGTGAGGCTGGCGTCGCCGGAAAATAACAGGATGTGCGGGGTGGGTAGAGGGATGGCCTGGCGGCAGCACAACCGGCCACGGGAGGAGTGAGCAGGCAGTCATGCTGGCACTAGTTTGGGTACTTATGTGAAAAAGTTTCAACCTGATAAGCTCAAACCCAAATCGGAGAAGTGCATCTTCATAGGATACCCAAAAGAAAATGTTGGGTACACCTTCTATCACAGATCCGAAGGCAAGATATTCATTGCTGAGAATGGATCCTTTCTAGAGAAGGAGTTTCTCTTGAAAGAAGTGAGTGGGAGGAAAATAGAACTTGATGAGATAACTGTACCTGCTCCCTTATTGGAAAGTAGTTCATCATAGAAATCTGTTCATGTGACTACTACACCAATTAGTGAGGAAGCTAATGATGATGATCATGTAACTTCAGATCAAGTTACTACCGAACCTCGTAGGTAAACCAGAGTGAGATCCGCACCAGAGTGGTACGGTAATCCTGTTCTGGAGGTCATGTTACTTGACCATGACGAGCCTATGAACTATGAGGAAGCAATGATGAGCCCAGATTCCGCGAAATCGCTTGAGGCCATGAAATCTGAGATGAGATCCATGTATGAGAACAAAGTATGGACTTTGATTGACTTGCCCATTGATCGGCGAGCCATTGAGATTAAATGGATCTTCAAGAGGAAGACGGATGCTGATATTAGTGTTACTATCTACAAAGCTAGAATTGTCGCAAAAAGGTTTTCGACAAGTTCAAGGTGTTGACTACGATGAGAGTTTCTCACTCGTATCTATGCTTAAGTTTGTCCGAATCATGTTAGCAATTGCCGCATTTTATGAAATCTGCCAAATGGATAAACAAAACTGCATTCCTTGATGGATTTATTAAAGAAGAGTTGTATATGATGCAACCATAAGGTTTTGTCAATCCTAAAGGTACTAACAAAATATGCAAGCTCCAGCGATCCATCTATGGACTGGTGCAAGCATCTCGGAGTTGGAATGTACACTTTGATAAGTTGATCAGATCATATAGTTTTATACAGACTTGCGGTGAAGCCTGTATTTACAAGAAAGTGAGTGGGAGCACTACAGCATTTCTGATAAGTATATGTGAATGACATATTGTTGATCGGAGATAATGTAGAATTATTCTGCAAAGCATAAAGGAAGTTTTGAAAGGAGTATTGCAAAGAAAGACCTCGGTGAAGCTGCTTACATATTGAGCATCAAGATCTATAGAGATAGATCAAGACACTTCATAAGTTTTTCAATGAGTACATACCTTGACAAGATTTTCAAGTAGTTCAAAATGGAACAGTCAAAGAAGGAGTTCTTGCCTGTGTTACAAGGTGTGAAGTTGAGTAAGACTCAAAACCCGACCACGACAGAAGATAGAGAGAGAATGAAAGTCATTCCCTATGCCTCAGCCATAGGTTCTATAAAGTATGCCATGCTATGTACCAGACCTATTGTATACCCTGCCCTGAGTTTGGCAAGGGAGTACAATAGTGATCTAGGAGTAGATCACTAGACAGCGGTCAAAATTATCCTTAGTGGAATAAGGATATGTCTCTCGATTATGGAGGTGACAAAAAGGTTCGTCGTAAAGGGTTACGTCGATGCAAATTTTGACACTGATCCAGATGACTCTAAATCTCAATCTGGATACATATTGAAAGTGGGAGCAATTAGCTAGAGTAGCTCCATGTAGAGCATTGTTGACATAGAAATTTGCAAAATACTTACGGATCTAAATGTGGCAGACCCGTTGACTAAACTTCTCTCACAAGCAAAACATGGTCACACCTTAGTACTCTTTGGGTGTTAATCACATAGCGATGTGAACTAGATTATTGACTCTAGTAAACCCTTTGGGTGTTGGTCACATGTTGATTGGAACTATGGGTGTTAATCACATGGTGATGTGAACTATTGGTATTAAATCACATGGCGATGTGAACTAGATTATTGACTCTAGTGCAAGTCGGAGACTGAAGGAAATATGCCCTAGAGGCAATAATAAAGTTATTATTTATTTCCTTATATCATGATAAACGTTTATTATTCATGCTAGAATTGTATTAACCGGAAACATAATACATGTGTGAATACATAGACAAACAGAGTGTCACTAGTATGCCTCTACTTGACTAGCTCGTTGATCAAAGATGGTTATGTTTCCTAACCATAGACATGAGTTGTCATTTGATTAACGGGATCACATCATTAGGATAATGATGTGATTGACTTGACCCATTCCGTTAGCATAGCACTTGATTGTTTAGTTTGTTGCTATTGCTTTCTTCATGACTTATACATGTTCCTATGACTATGAGATTATGCAACTCCCGTTTACCAGAGGAACACTTTGTGTGCTACCAAATGTCACAACATAACTGGGTGATTATAAAGGTGCTCTACAGGTGTCGCCAAAGGTACTTGTTGGGTTGGCGTATTTCGAGATTAGGATTTGTCACTCTGATTGTCGGAGAGGTATCTCTGGGCCCACTCGGTAATGCACATCACTATAAGCCTTGCAAGCATTGCAACTAATGAGTTAGTTGCGGGATGATGTATTACGGAACGAGTAAAGAGACTTGCCGGTAACGAGATTGAACTAGGTATTGAGATACCAACGATCGAATCTCGGGCAAGTAACAGACCGATGACAAAGGGAACAACGTATGTTGTCATGCGGTTTGACCGATAATGATCTTCGTAGAATATGTAGGAGCCAATATGAGCATCCAGGCTCTGCTATTGGTTATTGACCAGAGACGTGTCTTGGTCATGTCTACATAGTTCTCGAACCCGTAGGGTTCACACGCTTAGAGTTCGATGACGGTTATATTATTGGTTTATGTGTTTTGATGTACCGAAGGAGTTCGGAGTCCTAGATGAGATCGGGGACATGACGAGGAGTCTCAAAATGGTCGAGACGTAAAGATCGATATATTGGACGACTATATTCGGACATCGGAAAGGTTCGAGTGATTCGGGTATTTTCGGGAGTACCGGGGAGTATTCGTATTGGGCCTTAATGGGCCATACGGGAAAGGAGAGAAAGGCCTCAAAGGGTGGCCGCACCCCTCCCCATGGGCTGGTCCGAGTTGGACTAGGGAGGGGGGCGCACCCTTCCTTCCTTCTCCTTTTCCCTTCCCTTTCCTTCTCTCCTACTCCTACTACTTGGAAGGGCTCCTAGTTCTACTAGGAAAGGGGGAATCCTACTCCAGGTGGGAGTAGGACTCCCCTAGGGTGCGCCATAGAGAGGGCCGGCCCCTCCCCTCCTCCACTCCTTTATATACGTGGCCAGGGGCACCCCATAGACACAACAATTGATCTCTTGATCTCTTAGCCATGTGCGGTGCCCCTCTCCACCATAATCCACCTCTATCATATCGTAGCAGTGCTTAGGCGAAGCCCTGCGTCGGTAGAACATCATCATCGTCACCACGCCGTCGTGCTGACGAAACTCTCCCTCAACACTCAGCTGGATCGGAGTTCGAGGAACGTCATCGAGTTGAACGTGTGCAGAACCCGGAGGTGCCGTGCGTTCGGTACTTGATCGGTCGGATCGTGAAGACGTACGACTACATCAACCGCGTTGTGCTAACGGTTCCGCTTTCGATCTACGAGGGTACGTGGACAACACTCTCCCCTCTCGTTGCTATGCATCACCATGATCTTGCGTGTGCGTAGGAATTTTTTTGAAATTACTACATTCCCAACACATTTGTCCACCTGAAACTTCTTTTTTTGCTGTGCAACATGTTCGTGCGTGAGAAATCTCTTGTTGAAAAAATGAAGCCTCATGGACAATAGTAACCTCGCATTCAACAGGAAGGATGTGACAAAGCTTCTATTTGCCTGGTTGGATGAATATCCTTCCACCGTTATTGTCCTCAAACAAAAATCATGATAACTGAGAAAATCCTGGTGCTTATTACGCCACCGATTGGTTATATGTTTTTCTCCATGTGTTAGTGCCGAAGTAGACATGAAGATTGAAAACATTTAAGGTCTGATAAAGGAGTATGTCGAAAGAGCGACAAATGAACAGTTAATTCTAGTACAATATATGCGGGCTTTCAATGTGCATGAAATCATCACCTTTATATATAAATTCTCCAAACATCAAAAGCATCGCAGCAAGCCAATAATTATGTTCAGATCATAACTAAACATTCCGATATATAAGATCTTGAAAGAATCCAGCAGCATTGATAGGCTATCCATGGAAGAACTATTCTTTGAGCATATGACATAATATTAATACCAAAATGTACTCCAAGATCATATAAAACTTATGCGCATAAATAAAAAATGAAGCTTATGATTACAAATGTGTAGATGATAATATACGGTACCTGAAAAAGTGAGGAGCCAAACACCAACTTGTTGTGATCGTTAAACGGATCACTAATTACATCCAAGGTTTATAACAATAATGAAGGAGCAACCTTTGAATTGAAGGGGTATCTTCGATGATGAGCTGTCGTCCTTCAAAACAAATTCCAATGCTTTTAAGGTGAGGTGTCTTTATTTGGAGACAACTGATAGGGATTTCTATTCCCAAAACAATCAACAAGCGCTTCAAGCAGGGCAACTCGAGTGGATGATGCTGTGTAGTGAGGCCTTCGACAGATAAACCACCACAAGCGAGAGTTTTTTTAGTAGTGGGAGTCGAAGCATTTGTACCAGATCATCTGGTAGATGGCATCGGGTGAAGGTGGCGGTGTGGAGAGAGGAGGAAAACTACGAAATGGACAACCGTCGTGTGGGCACAAATTCTTGGTGTTTGGTTCGTGGTATGAAACTTTCGTGGTAATGGTAGAACTCAAACTGCTGGAGTTTTTTGAATTCAGGGGATGTCAACCAAGCGTCCACCATGCAGGGTATGGACAGGAAGTAGCGTGTCAGGATGCAGAGGCGTTGAACGGGGCCCTTCTAGGAGAGGAGACGATGGCTCTGAGGAGATAAAATTCAGGAAGGACAGACATCTGACAAAAGCCGAGATTGAGGGGCGCGTTGTGATGACCCACAAGTATATGGGATCAATTGTAGACTTTTCGATAAGTAAGAGTGTCGAACCCAATGAGGAGCAGAAGGAAATGACAAGTGGTTTTCAGCAAGGTAATGTATGCAAGTGCTGAAATTGCAAGTAACAGAGTAGTTTGATAGGAAGATAATTTATAACGAGCAAGTAACGATGATAGTAACAAAAGTGCAGCAAGGTAGCTCAATCCTTTTGAGGTGAAGGACATGCCAAAACAGTCTCTTATAATAAGCAAAGCATTCTTGAGGGTACACGAGAATTTCATCTAGTCACTTTCATCATGTTGATTTGATTCATGATTGCTACTTTGATAATTTGATATGTGGGTGGACCAGTGCTTAGGTGCTGTTCTTACTTGAACAAACCTCCTACTTATGATTAACCCCCTCGCAAGCATCCGCAACTACGAGAAAATTATTAAGAATAAATTCTAACCATAGCATTAAACTTTTCGATCCAATCGGTCCCTTATGGAATAGCGCATAAACTAGGGTTTAAGTTTCTGCCGCTCTCGCAACCCATCATCTAATAACTACTCCACAATGCATTCCCTTAGGCCCAAACATGGTGAAGGGTGAAGTTTCATGTAGTAGACATTCACATGACACCACTAAGGGAATCACAACATACATACTATCAAAATATTGAACACATATCAAGTTCACATGGTTACTTACAACATGATTTCTCTGTGACCTCAAGAACAGAAGTAACTACTCACAAATGATAAACATGCTCAAGATCAGAGGGGTATTAAATAGCATAATGGATCTGAACGTATAATCTTCCACCAAATAAACCATATAGTAATCAACTACAAGATGTAATCAACACTACAAGTCGCCCACAAGCATCAATCTATAGTTCCGGTACGAATATTGAACACAAGAGATGAACTAGGGTTTGAGAGGAGATGGTGATGTTGAAGATATTGATGGAGATTTCCCTCCCCAAGACGGGAGAGTTTTTGGTGATGATGATGACTATGATTTCCCCCTCCGAGAGGTAAGTTCCCCCGGCGAAATCACTCCGCTGGACGGCAAAAGTGCTCTTGCCCAAGTTCCACCTCGAGACGGCGGCGCTCCGTCCTGAAAGTCATCCCTTACTTTTTCTAGGTCAAAATGACTTACATACGAGAAGATGGGCACCGGAGGTGGGCCGAGGAGGGCACAACCCACCAGGGCGCGCTTGGGCTCCCTAGCACGCCTAGGTGGGTTGTGCCCACCTGGTGGGCCCCTTAGGTACTTATTGACTCCAATATTTCTTATATATTCCATAAAAATTCCCCATAAAGTTTCAGCTCATTTGGATTTGTGCAGAATAGGTAGCCTGATGTAGCTATTTCAGGTCTAGATTTCCAACTGCCGGAATTCTCCCTCTGTGTGCACCTTGCATATTATGAGAGGAGAGGCATTATAATTACTCCAAGAAGCATTATTATGCATAAAACATTATAAATAATAGTAGGTAAACATGATGCAAAATGGACGTATCACAATGTGCCATAGTGGGCGCCACCGAGTTGAGAGGACTGGTGTGCGGCATCAATCCTTGGTGGGGAGAAGCGAGATGATCTCCCCAAGGATGTCGTCCAGGAGATCGCTGATGCGGTCCACCGGAGATTCTACGGGTTCCTCAGATCCGGTGGGGGGGGGGGCTTGCCACTTGTCCCCGTGCTGCCGGGTGCGGGATCTACAACCAACATCGTCGCTGGTGGGAGCCTCATCTTCTTGGCGCTGGGACCAGCCGACTCCATTTTCCTTGTGGGCGTCGCCCCAAGCTCACGGGTTTGAGAGAGTAGCCAGAGACGAGCCTAGTGGAAGTGCGAGTGGGGAAGGAGGGCTTGGGTTTTTTGTAGGAGTGGAAGAAGAGGAGCAGGTGTTTTTTGTATGAGTGAGGATGAAGGTGAGCGGGGGTTTTCTGTACGAGTGAGGAAGATGGGGAGCAGGGGGAAATGGGGGGCGACAGAAGCGGGAGAGTCCAGTGAGCTGCAGTATAAGTGGAAGCGAGGAGGAAGGAGGGTTTTTCTATGATCGCCCCCTCTTCAAGAAATATGGGCTTCTCCCCGTAAAAAACAAAAACAAACGGGCTTTAAGATGGATAGGATTTTGTATCGGCCCAGTCTGCCGCCCATGTTTAATACTGGAGGGCTTTAACACTAGAGGCAGCCCATTAGAGACACTCTATAGCTCTCCAGCTTGTTGCCCATTCGAAGGAAAATAAGAGACGCCTCCCGCTTAATTATGGCTCCTCATCGGCAACATTTTTCAACTTGAAAAAAAAGTTATAACTCCTTTTTGGCCGGCTTGGCATCCACCAAATTAGAGGATGGTGTACTGCAAGCAGACACTCACACTAGTCGTAGCGCAGCAAAATGAGGGGTCAAATAACTTGCCCACAATATACATAGATTAACAAGGATTGTGGGGGATTAAATCATGTACAAGTCAAATTCCCCTCCATTCCTATCCAAACCCCTTGGGAGGAGGTTGAACCGAACAAGGCCTAACACTAACCACAGTGGGAGTAACTTAATTCCATACAATATCATAATATGATACTCAACCCTCTGTTTCTTCATTTAATTCTATGCCACCTCATCAAATTTGCCTACTACCTTCATCTCGCTGAATAAAAGTCATTCGCTTAGTTCTAGGTCGATAATTTAACTATCTAAATATGTATTATATGTGACCAAAAATATATATATTTAGAAACTACATCCGCTTAGAAATATAATAATGTACTTTTCATGACATATAACACATATTTAATTCCTCAAACCGATGACCTAGAACTACGCTAATGACTTATTCACCGAGATGGAGGTAGTAGTTGGCATGCATGATACTACTACTTATGATACTCCCATTACAACCAGCCTGGTAGAATTAATATACCTAATCTAAATGGTCGCTGCCCGATCACTTTGTCCTCCTCCAGCATCCGGCTGAAGAAGAATCGTGCAAGACACCGGCTGTATTCGCCGGCGTCGCCTTGGCGGTGGCCTTCATGGGATACAATCGGTGGCAGCCTCCCGTGTTCTACTTCTCCTCTATGATGGCGGCGGGCGGGGATGTGTTGGCCACCTCATTGACATCCGCGTAGCCGCGTCACCTCGTCAACATCCGCGGCAACTTCTTTCTCTGCCTGGATGGCACGGCTACGCGCGCGTCGAAGGAGGATGGCACAGTCGCAGACACTAGAGGTGATTTATGTCGCAGTAGCATTGAGGGCAATGACGACGCCCGTGCCGCCGTGCTCCCTGACAAGCCGGTGTGAAGCAAGTCAACACTCTTCCTCGAGCTGTATTGGAGCGGCCAGCTACAGAACCACGCACTGGCTTAGTGCGGCAACTACCTCCAATGGGCTAGGCGAGGTAGCTGGAGCAGCGAGATGCCTCGCTCGTAACTGTCGGGCTCAGCGGGCCACCCAAACGGCTTTTATGCTAGAGAACTGCTCTTCCTGCTCGTCAGATGCCGCTAAAAGAGTGGAGAAAATGGTGGAAGCAGGAGCTTGGCCGGCGTCATGCTCCTGAACGAACGTGTGTGGCTGGAGTGGGTTTCTCGCATTCCACACAGGTTTAAATGTAGGTTTTTGAATGCGGCAAGGAGGCGGGTACAGCTAGGAGTGCAGTGGGCAGTGCCCTGGGCTGGCATGCCGCTTCAAATGGAGGATGCAGTGAGAGGTCACGTCTGCCCTGACCCCCTTGATCGTGGACCTTGACCGTGTACGTCACCTTGTGTCCTGATCTGAGATGCCACGTGTACCAGATGAATGACTCCAAGTTCGACCACCGTGATGCTAGGTGCGAGCCAGGGAACACTGTTGGAGACACCCCCTCATAATTTTCCTATTCCTGTGTTTTAAGTTCCTACGAAGAGAGTACTTGCTCTAAATGATGTGCCGCTGCAAGAGCCGCCTATATTAATTAACCATGCTCTAAAAAGGTGGACCAGCTTTGGCTATAGTATACTGTACTAGGTTAGTAGGTGACCTTGCGCTTGGCTCTTCGCCTCTTCCAGAAGTCGAACAATAATGATGGTACTATAGTAGTACTACTTTTGGCAATCTAACGTCAAGTGAACTGCTGCACGTCCACCGCTTGTCAGCAAAAGTTTTTCCTCGTGCTACGAGCCACCATGTAGACGCTGGCGAGGGAGAAGGCATAGTAAGAAAGCTTCTCATCATTCTGCGAGTTGATGGGACACATCAAAGTTATTTAGTACTCTCTCCAAAAAGGGCCGACCATGTCCATGGCTACCATCCCATGCTCCGTCAATGAGTATGTGCACTATTCATGTGCTCCGTCAATGAGTATGTCCATGACACATGCAGCTTGATGCTAGATGTCCCCCGTGTTGGCAAAAGGATGAACAAAGCTCACGTCAAACAAAAGAGTAGAAGAACATAGATTCCCAACGACCGAGAAGGAGCAAGGAACCTCGCGGTGGAGCGTCGGCACTCACAATATTTTATATTATTCACTGATATAAAATCAACCAAATCTCTCGTCTAGTTGGTTTGAGCGTTTCCCCTATTTTTTGCCGCTTGCCCACCTATAGAACCACCTCACGGTGGCCAATTCCTCTCCAAACACCTAGGGAGGCAGTTGAACCGAACAAGTCTAACTTGTTCTTAGTGGGTACATTGACGTGGCATCAAAAGGGTGTGATAGCTGACTTTGGCAAAATAATTAACTACCACGTTGGCATACATGAGCATGGGCCCACTTGTCCGTGTGGTAGACGGTGGAAGGAACACAAGACAAAATGGAGTGCGAAAGGGTACAAATTGATTGGCTCACGTGTGATGACCACTGGAGCAATCCACTCAGATTGTACCACGTTAAAAAATTCATGCAAACACAGCCGGTTATACTATGAGTAGGTGACCGTGCGCTTGGCTCTTCGCCTCTTCCGGAAGTCGAACAATGATGATGGTACTACAGTATAGATAGTTCTGGAAATCTGACACTGAATGAATTGTTGCACGTCCACCACTTGTATTAAGCGCACTATCGCAAAGCAAAAGCTTCTCCTCCTTCCGCAAGCCACCGCGCGTGCACGTGAGCGAGGGAGAGGTCATACTAGTAGACTAGAGACAGTGGGAGTAACTTCAGCATTAACATCGAGTCCAACTCAGTAAATTTTCTTATGTGGCAGTGAGTTAATGAGGAGAGAGCTAGTTTGCGTAACTTAGCTAGTTACTCTAACATCACATGTCCCAATGCAATATGAGTCTATAACCTAATAAATGCGGCTTTGCATGACACCACACTTATGTTACTACCCACTATGAAGGTAGTAATATAGTCTAGGAATATGTGTATGTTACTAGTGTATGTTACTCTCCACTATGGCTAGTCGTAGTAAGCAAAGCTTCTCCTCGTTTGCGAGTTGACGGGACACATGAAAAGTAGTGTATTAGTCTCCAAAAAGGGTTGACCATGTCCATGGCTACCATCCCGTGCTCCGTCATTCAGTGTGTGCACGATTCACGTTCCATTGAGAAAATAATGTTGCGTGCGTGCCATTGAATAGAATAACTAAATTTATAAAAAATGCACCACCGCGTCATGATCGAACTTTGATTCGTCGACGCGTGGTTCCCATGAACAAGTACTACACTCGCCAAATTATCTGGTGAGCTGCCTCTTCGTATAGAAATGAGCTCACCGTGTACCCGCGCGTGAGTATTAGGGAAAGAGGCAAAGAGTACCTGTGTTGGTTCCTGCACCTCTCCTCTTCATTCTCGTATTCCTTTTTTCGGGTGATTCATGCACATACTACACCTACGTTCGTGATCATTGGTGAGTCTCTACTACTATACTTAACTCCATTTTCTTGCATGACACGTGGACCTGGATGCTGGATGTCCCACGTGTCGGCAAAACTTAGAAGAACGCTTTCTGACGGCCGAGAAGGAGCAAGAAACCTCATGGTGGAGCATTTGGACTCTTTAATGTTTTTATTCGGTGATATAAAATCAACCCAATCTTCTCCATAGTAGACCGAAAGAGTCCGAAACACGACAACCCAGTGTAGTTACATCATACATGGCCAACCCACGCTATCACCATATTTCTTGGCCTCCGTGCGACACCTAGATCTAGTAATCCACCAGCCCGTCTCGCTTCTCGCTCCTCGTCTTTCTCAAAGTGCAGCGGGCTGGCGATTTTGTCGTCTATTAAGGTTGGTTAACTCATTACTCGCTCCCACATGTTAGCGACATGCCAAGAGCATTCAAAAAATCATTGTACACTATTGTTATGCCAAGAAGAGGAAGCGCTTTGACCGACGGACCAAACAGGACATACGTGTCATGCCATGAGTGGGTCTAGTTTCTTGTTTTGAACTTGTTTGAGGTAGTAGTAACACTTGGTTTTGACTATTGACAAGATTTTATATAGGGCTACTATATTCTTCGAGGTTGCCTTTGACTATTGATAAGATTTTATATAATTTGAAAATTATATCATTTGAAGATCCTTTCACGTTTCATTTAAAAAAAGATCCTTCACGTACGAATTTGATGGTATGCTTTGAGAAACTTGCATGTCCTATACTGCTCCTGTTTGGATACTCTAACTTAGCTAGAGGTTAGACTAACTCATGATTAACCCTGAACTAACTCTAGCCAAAGAGGTGTTTGGATGACAGGGTTAGATTGACAATAAATAAACTTGATGGAGAGAGAAAAGTTATTTTTTTAGTGGGCCCCATGAGAACTAGCTCCAATTAGCACCACTTGGATATCGGGATAGAGAGAGAAAAGCGATTTTTCAGTGGGCCCAATGAGAACTATCTCCAATTAGCAACTCTTGGGTGGGATTGTTTTTTGGTGGGTTTGGTGCAACTTGCTCCAATTTAACCCTCATGTTTGGATACTTTAGGGCTATTTGAGCCCCAACTAGCTGAAACTAACTCTAACCCATGGATCCAAACAGGGCCAAATTTAGTCTCAGAAAACGCATTAAGCCCTATCTACATGGATAGACGGAGTACATGATACTAGCAAACGCTCACCATTAGTAGTAGTTCGTTGGTTGGTTTCGATTTTTGATTCAGTTGTTGTGCTGCTACCGTCCAATATTCGCGTGTGGTTGTTTGTATAATAAAAAAGGAGGTAGTACTTACTGCAGGAAAGGTGAAGTGATGGTTACTTCGCCCGAGCAACTTATTACTCTGGGAATATTGGAGTACCAGTGGATTCAACGAAGAAAGAAATGATGGTTGCTTAATCTGAGCAACTTACTGTGGCGAAGGTGGGGCTTTGTGATTTGACTGCTCACTGGTCATTATTACTGTGGTGCAACGACCATGCTGAATCTTCCCTACAGTTGTGCACTCAATATTGCTGCATGGCAGGTGGAGCCGGATGAAGGATGTCCCACATGTCGGCGAAACGAAGTTGAATTGTTTCTGGCATTGCTATCAATCCTTCAGGATTTGTTTATATGTACACATAATTTTCCAGCATAATGAAATTGTACTTTGATGCTATGAAGGTTTCAACTTTGGTTCCTGTGACGCCCCGAGACCGTTGCGCCAGGTGTCTTCCAGTTATTCGTTGTTGTTGCCTTGTCTTTCGCTTGTGTGTTGCATCTTGCCATGTCATCATCCGCATTGCATCATCATGTTTTAAAAACTTGCCTCCGTCCGGGTTCCCCCAGTTCCGTCTGTTGTCCGTTCTGAGCCCAGACACACTTGCACGCGCCCGCGGCACGTCCGAAATAGTATTTTATAAGTGGCTGGAAAATGTTCTCGGAATGGGTTGAAAGTTGGCATGCGGTGTTGTCATGTTGTCGGTAGACCGCCTGCCAAGTTTCATCGCATTCGGAGTCCGTTTGATGCCCCAACGGATAACTATAGTGGCATTATAGTCGGTCTAATGTCGGACGTTTTCGGTCTCCGGAAACAGTCATCGGGTCTCTCTCTCTCTTCTCTCCTCTCAGACCGAGGCCTTATGCATAGCCCAAGTTCCAACCGACCCCTTGCGCGTGTCCGAAAACTTACCCGAACCCGACCCGGGCAGTCGTCACCGTTGGATCCGGATCATCCCCAAACATCTACAAAACATCTCCGTTTTGTTTAATTGGCTACCTAACCTATTCATCTCGGACCGTCCGATTTTTATCGGAGGGACAAAATAGTCTAACATCTAATCCCCTACCTATCTAACCAGACAAAACCCTAAAATTTAGGAGCCTTGTCCCATCCAACAAATCCCCTCACCCCCACCGCCAGTCCTCTCCTTCCTCGGGATCCCTCCAGATCCACCAATCTGCCCAACCACAACGCGATCCACGCAACCAGCGCCTTCCATTGATCTTCTCCGCAGTCCAGCCGCGCATCGACGAGCGCCTTGAGATTCACCTCGCGTGCCACCTCCTCGTCCTCCAGCAGCTCCTCCCTGTGCGCCTCCTCTGGTTCCCGAGGCCGGGCCGCCCCGTGCCTGCAACCCTCACGCAAGCCGGCGAACTCTTCTGCCTGAGCCGGCGACCTAACCCGCAGGCCGCGCCCTCCGGCGACCCCGCCGTCAGCAACAACGTCCAGGGCCGGCCTCGTCCCGCTCCTCCCTTCCCCTGTCTCTCTCCCTTCCCTAATGCTCTCTCTAACATCTCTCTCTCCCTGTACTTGCTGCAATAAGGAATCGTCACCGCTAAGTTCTTGTCGGGAGCGACGCCGCCCGGATCTGGCCGTCTCCGTGTCGTCCGCGCCCCTGCCTCGCCATGGATGCCTCCCCAAGCTCCAGTTCACATCGCCGCCGTCGAGAATTGGTGTCCCACGGCCGGATTCGTCACCGACGACCAAACCCGTCCCGTTCCAGCCAGTTCCCGGTGTGTCCCCGCCGAGGCCACCTGGCCAAGTCCCTCCCCGCGCCGCTGCAAGCTCCCTGCCCCGCCTCTGCTTCTGCAATCGATCAGGAGGAAGACGCCCCTGTTTTTTCCGAGGGGAACGAGCAGCGCAGCCCATGCTCAATCCGCCGCGCGTGCGTTGACCGCAACCACGCTCCGGGCCACTTCGACGCTAAGACCCAACCATGGCCTCCTATCTGGCCCAGCTTCAGTTTCGGCCTGCTAGGCCTGATGTGAGCGCTGCCCAAACCCCACCCTCTGCACAGTTCGGCCTCTGTTATAGATTCGGCCCGCGTAATGTTTTTTTCCACATGACGAATTTCTCTATTTCCAGAAAACTACATATTTACAATTTACCCCTCCATATTCATGCATATAATAATCCCACAACCGTGCATCGGTTTAAAATAACTTATATATATGAAAAATGACTAGAATTTCATCTAGTTTAAAAATATGCCACTTTCATCTATGTTTAAAATGTTGTTTGTTTAAATTTGCTTAAATAACTTGTTAAAATGATTTAATTCATAACTAAATAATTGTAGCTCCAATTTTAATAAACTTTATATGTAAATGGGGTAGAAAAATGCCTAGTTTAACATGGTGCCCTCTTCTTGTGTGTTTAACAACTCTAAAATATGGTTTAGGGCAGAACAGTACCAAAACCTAAAATATGCACATGAGGAGTTTCCGGACTTGTTGTTTGTTGTTCCGGCCTCATTTAAACTTGCCTAGATAGGTAGTTTTCATTTGCTCCACCTCTTGCGATGCTAACCAACATTTAATATTGTTGGGTACATAAACGAGAGTGAACTAAATAAGTCATGTGGCGTTCCGTCAATATGCAACTCGTTGCATATTGAGCTCCACTTAATTTGTAGTATTGTTTGTGCACTTTACCATGCCATGCATATTTAAGTTGGACATGCTTCATACTTGTTTGCAGATCATGCCATGTTTATGTGATGGTTGTTTACTATGTTGCTTGCTTCTTTCCGGGTTGCATATCTCGTTAGCTTCGGTTCCTTTCCAGAGTTGTGAGGATTCGTTCGACTATATCCGTTTGTCTTCTTCATGGACTTGTTCTTCTTCCTTGCGGGATCTCAGGCAAGATGACCATACCCTCGAAATCACTTCTATCTTTGCTTGCTAGTTGCTTGCTCTATTGCTATGCCGTGATACCTACCACTTGCTATATCATGCCTCCCATTTTGCCATGTCAGCCTCTAACCCACTTTTCCTAGCAAACCGTTGTTTGGCTATGTTACCGCTTTGCTCAACCCCTCTTATAGCATTGCTAGTTGCAGGTGAAGCTAAAGTTTGTTCCATGTTTGAAACATGGTTATGTTGGGATATCCCAATATCTCTTATTTATATTAATGCATCTATATACTTGGTAAAGGGCGGAAGGCTCGGCCTTATGCCTGGTGTTTTGTTCCACTCTTGCCGCCCTAGTTTCCGTCATACCGGTGTTATGGTCCTTGATTTTGCGTTCCTTACACGGTTGGGTGTTATGGGGACCCCTTGACAGTTCGCTTTGAATAAAACTCCTCCAGAAAGGCCCAACCTTAGTTTTACCATTTGCCTCACCACCACCTATCTTTCCCTTGGGAGTCGCGCTCCCGAGGGTCATCTTTATTTTAACCCCCCCGGGCCAGTGCTTCTCTATGTGTTGCTCCAAACTAGAGCCACTTGCGGCGCCACCTCAGGGAAACTTGAGGGTTGGTTTTAGCTGTATGTTGTGTTCATCCAGTGTTGCCCTGAGAACGAGATATGTGCAGCTCCTATCGGGATGTCGGCACATCGGGCGGTCTTGCTGGTCTTGTTTTACCATTATCGAAATGTCTAGTAACCGGGATTCCGAGCCTGATCGGGTCTTCCTGGGAGAAGGAATATCCTTCGTTGACCATGAGAGCTTGTGATGGGCTAAGTTGGGACATCCCTGTAGGGTTTTGAACTTTCGAAAGCCGTGCCCACGGTTATGGGCAGATGGGAATTTGTTAATATCCGGTTGTAGAAAACTTGAAACTTATCTTAATTAAAATGCATCAACCGCGTGTGTAGTCGTGATGGTCTCTTTCCGGCGAAGTCCGGGAAGTGAACATGGTTCTTGTGTTATGCTTGAACGTAAGTAGTTTCAGGATCACTTCTTGATCACTTCTAGTTCACGACCGTGCTTTGCTTCTCTTCTCGCTCTTATTTGCGTATGTTAGTCACCATATATGCTAGTGCTTGCTGCAGCTCCACCTCACTACCCTTTCCTACCCATAAGCTTAAATAGTCTTGATCTCGCGGGTGTGAGATTGCTGAGTCCTCGTGACTCACAGATACTTCCAAACAGTTGCAGGTGCCGATGATACCAGTGCAGGTGACGCAACCCAGCTCAGATGGGAGCTCGATGAAGTTCGTGCTCGTTGTGTTGTTTAGTTTCCTGTTGATCAGTAGTGGAGCCCAGTTGGGGCGATCGGGGATCTAGCATTTGGGGTTGTCTTTATTTATGTTGGTTCCGTAGTCGGACCTTGATTGTATTCAGGTTGATGTATGTTTTACTTGTATTTGTGTGAAGTGGCGATTGTAAGCCAACTGTTTATCCCTTTCTTATTCAGTACATGGGATTGTGTGAAGATTTCCCCTCTTGCGACAAACCTACCATGCGGCTATGTCTCTAAGTCGTGCCCCGACACGTGGGAGATATAGCCGCATCGTGGGTGTTACAGTTCCCGTAGGAAAAAAAATCAACTTAGGATTCATGTGTCATCTTGCCTCAAGATTGTCTCGTTACAACTTTCCATCAAATACAAATGAAACTACCATGGCTGCTAATGCGTCTCAATGGTTCGCAGATTAGCGCCAATATTCATATCACAACTGAAGATAAAGTTGTGAGAAGGTATACAAATAAAGGAAAATATATAATTGATCGATGATGTTCGTAGGCATGGCTCCATTTCCTGGGCATAATGTTCATTAGTTGGCAACTAGTTTCACCCAGCTCTGTAGCCATAAAAGAGGTGTATGGAGCACATCACAATCCGATCATTTTGTGCAGCTTTACTAGAATCGAGTTGATCATCCCTGTTTGCAAAGATATTCAGTCAGTGTGATTACAATAATAGTGGAACTAGATGATGAAACATAACAGACACAAATAGAAGCCGATCACCTCTATGATCTCTCTTTAGGACTAACTACTTGTTGGAGAAGATTAGGCACGGAGTTGGATGAGGAGGATAGCAAAACCAATATCCCTTTCTGTAGTCCCATAGAAATGTAAAAATGTTGCCCGTGTGACATTTTGGTGGAACTGCGCAAAACACTCTCAGGAAAAAAGTGATTTGTGAAGTTCACCAAAAGGTCGCAATAGCAACGAGGTGAAATGGATAACCCTGTTTGCAAAAGGAGTTAGAAAGAAAACAAGTACTGCCAAATAACACGAGTTGAAGACACATACGCCGACAAACTAGAAGCGTATTCCATGTAATAAGGGAAAGATAGCATCATGGTGTTTTATCAAAAATGGTTTGAGGACGAGATTGCAAGGTGGAAAGTACGGCGGCTGAGATACATTTTAAGCAAACAACTAAAGAAGATCCACATGCGGAATTTTCCACATGCAACAATGTGGGAAGATCGGCAGTGGAGCAAGGCCGGAGGAAGCTATAGCTGAGGGTCATCGGGATGTAACTAGGAGGGCGCCGGTGGTCGGGACCTGCCCATACTATGGCAGCGAGCAAGTGGCGAAGGCCCTACCGTGTTGGAGCTTGGTCAAAGAGAATGACGGGTACCGCAGATTGGGACGTGCTACCTAAACACCATCGAACAGAGAAACAATGCACATCCTCCCCCGCCGGTGGACGGGATGCGGCCAGATCAGTGACCAACGGTGAGAAAGAGGCCACCGCCGCCTTGTGTGAGAGAGTGTGATGAGAGACAAACCCCGGTAGGCAAGCTCCGTTGTATATAGTGCAACAATTTTTTCTTTTTTCCCGATGACAATCATTCTATATTATGTACGTGCCATTTAGGAATATAACTTTATTTAATACTAATGCCTCAAGTCAAACTTTGTTCTGTCTACGCGTGGTACATGACCCTCCTTCGAGTAAACAACCGCTACACGCGTCAAATTATCACATGGGCTGCCTTTTCGTATAGAAATGAACTCCACCGTGCACCCGCGCGGGTGTGGCCGGGAACAAGATGTGAGTATGTGCGTTGTGTGTGCACCTCTTCTTGAGGTGCAGGTACGTACGTGGGTGGGTGTGAGAGAGATGGTTTGTGCGAAACAGAGGCATGTGTTGATGATATCTCAAATAAAAAACATAACATATGCAATGTGTGTGAAACAGAGTAATGGATATATCATATATAGAGGGAGCGATCCACAAGAAGAGAGTGGAGGGATCATCGGTGTTAGATATCAATAGAATCGAAAAGAGGGATGAAGTGTGTGGGTGCGCAATCGATAAAGAGTGCCATCCAATTTGTGTTTTCCCACGTCAAAGATATAGGGTGGCTGGCCTACTGGAATGTGAGAGGGCACATGTGCAATTATTCCATGTGGCATGGACACCTACCTATAACGTTCGACTTTTGGTGTGTGTGGGGGGGAGGGGGCAGAGACCTAACTATAGAGAGGTAGATCGACTAGTATATGTGTGGATAAGGAGAGATACCTAGCTATGTATTGAGGGAGATCGATCGGCATCCATGCATATGTGTAGCAGAGGAATAAGATTGGGAGAAATACAAAGGTAGAGTGTCGGAGGGTTGGTGATGGAGTTTCTTCTCACAAATGGTGGGAGAGGTCTGCTAGACAAACGAATGGTACGAGTGCAATATCAATAAGAGAGGGGATGTCTGCGTGTCTATGCACGCACGTGTGAGGGACGGGTCGGGAGGTATGCAAGGATGATGAGGGGGACGATATGGTTGTGGTAAGCAGATGTAACTACAGAAGAAGATCAATCATCGTGTGTCTGAGAAAGGGAGAGGCATAACTAGTGAGGTGAGTCAATTGGTGCGTGGGGAAAAATAATTATAGTCGACCTAGCTAAATATAGGGAGATCGGTACATATACATGCATGCATGTGTTAGAAGCAAATAAGGTTCGGAGAGACAGACAAGGGAAGAGAGGTGCGGCTAGGAGGTGGTGTGAGAGGCGCACTATGTCGACGGGGGAGGAGTGTGCGAGTATGAGATCGATGAAAAGAGGGGCGGGAGTGTGCACCTGCGTGGAACCGTATTGGACATAGGGGGCATGGACGGTGAGAAGAGAAGAGGGGAAGTGTGTGTTTGAGGTAGGCACACTTGGCTAGAGAGGTATTTCGACCGTTGTGTGCCAGAAAGAAGGAGACGGGGGGCCTACAGACACCATGGGTGATTGACCTAAAGAGAAATAACGAATGTGCGCAATGGAGGGGATGCTGAGGGAGGGTGAGAGGGGGGCAGGCGTGTGCATGGACGATAGAAAGTTAGCGCTAGCTAGCTACAAAGAGAAGAGGATCGTGAAGGTGTAAAATACGAACAGAGGTCATAATTCATTATAAAAAAGTTGATTATGATATTTGAAGAAGGTATCATAGGGTTTTAAACCGACGCATGCATGAATGAATATATATAATGGTGATACGCATGGTATGGTTATGAACATGTTATACCACATATAATATATAGAACATTGATTATAATTTGGGATAGTCTGTGGCTTTTGCAGCTCAGGGAAAAATACTTGTCATAATGTAGGGGGCGGGGCACTATAATTTGTGTGATAAACATGATGTCCGTATGGAACATGGTTTAGATTATGAATATCTAGTTACACTACAAAAAAAGACACATCCGTGACGTTTTGGGCTGAACGATTTTTTTCTGTCATGCTTATGACACTTCTATGAAGATAATTGTGACAAAACCCGGTATCATCATAGATGTGGTGGGCTCCTACTTCTATGACAAAAAATCATGACAGAAAATGGGCTTTTCGTCCTGGGCGGGCCAGAGACGCAGCTACATGACATTCTTTGGGCCATCCATGACGGAAAAAACCGTGGTAGAAGCGAGGGCGAGGAAAATATCGGGGAGTTCCCGGTTACGGTGGGTGGTCGGGGCCGAGCGATGCACTGTGGTTTGTGCGTTTATCTCGTGTACGCACGTGTGTGCAAGGCGTTGGCTAACTGAACCCAGAGCGATCGCACGTTACTAAACCCGAGCGATCGATTCCTTGGCTGTTAACTGAACCTGAGGGATTCATCCGCTGCTGGCTGAACCCGAGCAATTCCTTCACTGCTATTGCTGCTGCTAACTGAACCTGAGCGATTGATCACTGCTGCTGCTAGCTAAAGTCGACTGAGCCCCCACGCGAGACGTAGCCAGCTGGTGTTGGGTTGCCTCTTGATGAACAGTGACCGTTGCTACCGTGCATGCGGTACGTAGAACGAGTCGAGACGTGGTGAGTCGAGCCGGTTGGTTGGGTGTGGATGAACAGTTCCTGGTGGGGGTTGGATGAACAGGACCCCGTGGTAGTAGGCCATTGCCGCTGGACGAACAGGACCCCGAGGAGGCCGCTGCACCCCAGCCGGTTGGGGGTGGATGAACAGGACCTTGTGGACGCTCTATGAACAGCAGCCAATGGAGGCTGGATGAACAGTATCCGTGGATGAATAGTAGCCCGTGGAGGCTAGAAGAGGTCGACGGTGGATGAACAGTATCCCGTGGAGGCTGGCGTGAGGTAGTAGACGATGGATGAACAGGACCCCATTTCGATGGTAGGCGCTCCAACACAAGTCCGTTTCCTCCGTTTTGCAGTACACCACACCCTCCCGATCAACAGGACCCTATTTCGACCGTAGGCACTTGAACACAAGTCCTTTTCCTCAATTTTGCGGTATGCCAGACCCCTCCCGATGAACAGGATCCTGTTTCGACCATGGCCGGTTGAACAGAAGGTCGTTTCCTCCGTTCTACGGTATGCAAGACCCCGTTTCGGCTGTACCGTCCAAGCCGATTGGCTCCCATTGAACAAGACGCATTCCGACCTAGTCGGTTGCCTCCCAACGGACAAGACGCTGTTTCTCCATTCCGACCCAGCCAGTTCGTTGCCCTCCGTTGCTTCTCCATGTACGCAGGCCCTGGCCGTCCGTATATATGCGCGAGTACGTGCTCGAGACCCCGCCCGTATGTACGTTTGTGGCCGTATTTTTTGCCCTGTGGCTGTACATATGTTTACAGAACTTAGACGGGACTGCGTGAACTGCTATGTCGGGTGCTCTACAACGACACATGTCGCTACTTACTAGGCCATGGTTCATATTTGCAGAGACACTGAGGGAGTCCTGGATTAGGGGGTCTCCGGACGGCCGGACTATATCCTTTGGCGGGACTGTTGGACTATGAAGATACAAGATTGAAGACTTCATCTCGTGTCCGGATGGGACTTTACTTGGTGTGGAAGGCAAGCTAGGCAATACGGATCTGTATCTCCTCCTTTGTAACCGACCTTGTGTAACCCTAGCCCCTTCCGGTGTCTATATAAGCCAGAGGGTTTTAGTCCGTAGGACAACAGACTATCATACCATAGGCTAGCTTCTAGGCTTTAGCCTCTCCGATCTCGTGGTAGATCAACTCTTGTAATACTCATATCATCAAGAACAATCAAGCAGGACGTAGGGTATTACCTCCATCAAGAGGGCCCAAACCTGGGTAAACATCGTGTCCCATGCCTCCTGTTACCATCCGCCTTAGACGCACAGTTCGGGACCCCCTACCCGAGATCTGCCGGTTTTGACACCGACATTGGTGCTTTCATTGAGAGTTCCACTGTGCCGTCATCATAAGGAAGATGGATCTCCTCGTTGTCAAGGACAACATCACCTCTGCGGGAGCCCTGGCTGTAGGCCAAACTCTCCGACTAGGCGGCTTCGTCATGACCGCCCGCTCGGCCGCTGCACCGACGATGACCTGTCGGGTCATCGAAAATAGCCTCCACATCGGCTCAAAATTTGCCGAGCAGATGGATCCAATGGAACTCTCCTCTTTGAACGAGCTCTTGGATGGAATTGCCGCTCTAGGAGTCACTACGGTCTACGATCGGATCGGGCTTAAACCCGACCAAAGAGAGACTAACTCTCCGCCGGTCACCCATCAGATAGCGGTGGGGGAGGAGCAATGCGGCAATTATCCCTCTATCCTGAGGACAAACTATGTCTGGATTCCGGGAGGATGCCGCCCTAACCCTGAATCCAGAATCAGGCCGCATACCGAACCCGCAAGGCAACATCCCAAAGCCCGAACTTCCAAGATCGGATACTCCCCTGCCCCAGGATCACAGATTGGGTCAAGGTCTGGACTTAAATCCACCCACCCACCCAGATACAAACTATCTTTCCAACATTAGGCAAGCGCCCCAAGAGACAGTACATCACTATTGGGCCAGATTCCTCCTTGTAATGAACAAGGTCAAGGACTGTCAAGAGGAAGATGCAAATTCGTTCTTTTGCAACAATTGCACAGACAAGGGAGTCCTCAATGCCATAAGTCACCGTGACGTAGCACAATTCGCTGACTTGGCGGCCATATTACGGAAATACTGTGCAATGGAAAGTGCCTGGAAAACCCAAACGCAATTTTGGGATAATCCGACTCTGACAAAACCCCCAGTCCGAACTAAAAGGGCGCACTCTCATAAGTCGCCCGACTCAATTAGAAAGAAGTAAAAGCCCACTACAGGGCGTGGAACCGTATTGGAGGGATGGCTCAACAGGCGCTGCAAAATCCATAGTACAGCGGATACCATATCAACACACAGCCTTAGAGCATGTTGGGTACTCCCGCAGGTGGCCAAAAGCGGTGAGGATCTTCTCACCCAAAATACCTCAGAGCACCTTTCCACGGATAACAACACAGTATTAACGGTCTTCGAGACCTTCGCCTCAAATAATAGGCGTAAGCGAGCACTCCGCAGCCTTGCCGAAGTCTACCACGTGGCAGCAATAAATCCATGGAGCGATACGGCTATCACCTTCAACGCCAGTGACGAACCTAAATTCCGAACAGCCCGAGCACCAGCCGCTTTGGTCCTTAGTCCAATTGTGGACGACTTTTGGCTCACTAAGATGCTCATGGATGGCGGCAGCGGATTAAACCTCATTTATGAGGAAACTCTCCAAAAAATGGACATAGACAACAACTGTATTGAGCAAAGCAGTACGACCTTCCGAGGAATCATCCCTAGTCGGGAGGCACGTTGCGCTGGGAAAATCACACTTGATGTGGTATTCGGCACTCCGGAGAATTACAGGTCCGAAGAAATTACATTCCAAGTTGCCCCGTTCAGTAGCGGATACCACGCCCTTCTAGGGCGGGAGGCATTCACGATTTTTCAAGCCATACCCCATTACGGGTACATGAAGCTCAAAATGCCCGGACCCAAGGGAATTATCACTCTAGCTAGTGATCCGGACATAGCACTCCGCACCGAGAACAAAACAGCCGCACTAGCCCTCGAGGCATTATTCGAAGCCCTTGTGGCGGAGGAGTTAACCGCGCTACGCTCCATGGTGGACAGGGACGACGTGATACTAGACAAAAGATCCAAGTCCACCGCCTTTAAACCAGCGGAGGAAATAGTTAAATTCCAAGTCCATCCAATGGACCCTACAAAAACAGCATCCATTGGGGCACAGTTAGACCCCGTTGTAGACGCCGCACTACGGGAGTTTCTGCGCGAGAATTGGGATATATTCGCCTAGCATCCTTCAGACATGCCAGGAATCCCACGCAGATTGGCCGAGCATAGCCTTAATATTCTAAAAGGATTCAAGCCGGTCAATCAGACTCTTCGGTGTTTCTCTGAACCTAAGCGACAAGCCATGGGAGAGGAGCTGGCGAAGCTACTAGAAGCCGGATTCATTAAAGAAATAAAACATCCGGATTGGCTAGCAAACCTGGCGATGGTACCAAAGAAGGACAAATCATGGCGCCTATGTGTCGACTTCAAAGACCTTAACAAGGCTTGCCCAAAGGATCCCTTCCCACTCACTCGCATCGATCAAATCATCGACGCTACTGCAAGACACGAATCATTGTAATTCCTCGACGCATACTCCGGTTACCACCAGATTAAGATGGCAGAGTTTGATCAAGCCGCAACGGCATTTATAACACCATAGGTCCCCTTTTGCTTTAGCACAATGCCCTTTGGGCTCAAAAATGCTGGCGCAACATATCAACGCATGATCCAGACATGTTTGGAAAAGCAGATCGGTAAGACCGTGGAGGCATATGTAGACGATGTGGTCATTAAACCAGACATGCTGACTCTTTAATAGAAGACTTGAGGCTCACGTTCACCAATCTCCGAACATACGACATTAAGCTCAATCCGGAAAAATGCGTTTTCGGTGTTCCCGCCAGAAAGCTCCTGGGCTTCATCGTCTCCAGTAGAGGAATTGAAGCAAATCCGGCTAAAATCCGAGCTCTGTGACAGTTGAGTATCCCAATTGACCTCAAGCAAATCCAGAAATTGACTGGATGTGTGGCGGCATTAAGCCCCTTTATCTCCCGATTAGGAGAAAAGGCACTTCCCCTTTACCGCCTTCTTCGGCGCATCGAACACTTGGAGTGGACGGACGCAGCAACGGCCGGACTGGAAGAAATAAAAGCCATCCTGGCCGCGCCAACGGTTGGCGAACCAATGCTATTATATATAGCGGCAACTCACCAAGTTGTAAGCGCAGTGCTCGTCGTCGAAGGAGGGATGGACGGACATAAATTCCCACTTCAAAAGTCGGTATACTATGTATCCACCGTGCTCACTCCATGCAAATCACGGTACCCACATTACCAAAAGATAGCATACGCGGTATTTATGGCATCCCAGAAATTATGACACTACTTTCAAGAGTGTTCGATTACGGTGGCCTCCGAAGTACCACTCAATGACGTAATAAACAACCGCGATGCCACGGGCCAGATTGCGAAATGGGCAATCGAGCTCCTCCCGTTCGACATAACATATAAGCCACGATGAGCCATTAAGTCGCAATTACTGGCTGATTTCGTAGCCGAATGGACAGAAGCCGAACTCCCTAAAGAGTACGGCGCATACTCCAATTGGATCATGCACTTCGATGACTCTAAAATGCTGGCTGGTCCAGGGGCTGGCGTCGTCCTGACGTCCCCCACCGGAGACACAGTGGAATACGTGCTCCAAATACTATATCCGAACTCCAATAAAGCAGCCGAATACGAGGCCCTGTTACACGGCCTCCGGATGGCAGTTTCCATTGTCGGCGTTCTGGGAACGGGGGTCCCCAGGCTTGCCTGCCTGCGGCCTGCGGCGTGGCTCAAAGGGGGGCCCAGCATGGCCCATCTTCACCAACACAAACCCAAGACCCTCGCGAGGGGCCAAGCCTCGCGGGGCGGACGACGCGTACCTTCCTCAGGCACGGCCTCGTCAGGCTGTCTCACGAGGAGGCGGAGAGATCAAGGCGGGGTACCTCACGAGGTGCCCGTGACGCAAACCATGACGACCGGGGGCGCCAGGCGGGTGCCAGCCCGCGCAGTGTCCTCCCTTCCTCTTTGGTGCAAAGGGGGCAAGCGCAGCCGCGGACTACCGAGGCATCAGGCAAATGTTGCCATTTCGGTGCAACGAGACCAAGACCAGGAGGACTACGAGACGGAGGTCACCGTGGAGCCCAAGATGGTGTCATCACAAGAGCTTTGCGTAGGCGAAGACTACTTTTGTCAGGACAGCTGATACTAGCTGTCCCCCTTCAAATTAGCCCGCCATTGTTGGCTCCCTTCCCGCTCGATATTTGGGAAGAGGACCAGGGCCTCTATAAATAGGCCCAGCCACCCACAGAGCCAAGGGAGCTGGGCCGGGGGGTTGGGAGGATAGAGAAGATCAGAAAGAGAGAGAGAAAGGTGACTGAGCTCCTCCTAGCAGTTCATCGCCCCAGCCAAGAACAGACCCTCCCGAGGCTGTTCTTCCTTGTATTGTTCATCATCATCAGCCCAAGAGGCAATCCACCACACCACACACTGGAGTAGGGTATTACACCACAACGGTGGCCCGAACTAGTATAAACCCTGCGTCTCTTGTGTTGTTCTTTCCATAGTTCATATCCTAGCAAGGCGGAGGGGGGCAGGTAGGTAGGAGGCGAAATCTCCGCGCGCACCCCAGTGTCCGAACCTCAAGGGTCTGCTGGAACCCGAAATCCGACATTTGGCGCGCCAGGTAGGGGTGCGCCGGGACTCGTCTTCCACCACCCCGTTCTCCTCCGACCATCACGCCCATGTCTGACGCTCGTCGGGCCCGCGCTGAGCGCTGGGCCGCGCTCGCTTCCCGCGTCGCCCAGACTGCCCCTGTCGGCGGGCGTCCTCGCCGTTCCCCATCACCTGCCGTCAATGCCGCCACCGGCCCTGCGGGGGACGAGCAGCAAGCATCGTCCCCGCATCCGTCCGTGCGGCAAGACGGCCGCACCGCAACTCCCTTGCTCACCCCAGCTGGTTCTTCGTCCCGCGCGCTCCGCGCGCCCATGGAGGCTCGGGCTGCACTCATCGCGGCGAACGAGCTCCTGCGCTACCGTCCCGTCAATGACGTCTATGAAGAATGGCTCGACCGCGTCGCCGAGCTTGTCCGCGCCGCAGGGGGCTCTCCTGCGCCGTCCGTTCCGCCGCACCGCACCACGCCCCGCACGGGCAATGAAGCTCCGGCGGAACCCCGGCCGCCTCCTCCTCAGGAAGGCGCCATGGCTCCTAGGCGCGTGGCCCCTGGGCGGAACCCGCTCCGTCTGGCGCCAGCGCAGCAAGAGCAGAGCTGCCAAGAAGTCCCTCGCCGCAAGAAGCTGCCCGGGCGCTCCCTGCTCCAGTACGTCGTGACCATGCTCCTGGCCCCGCGCGTCAAGACTCCGCGCTGCTCCCAGCTGCAGTGCATGGGGACATGCAAGACCAAGTTCCCCATCATCCAAGGCCTCCCGCGACCACAGCAGGCTGCCGCGCCTTCACCGCCGAGCTACGCAACATCGCGTGGCCCGGCAAGTTCAAGCCAGACTTGCCTCCTCGCTACGACGGCATGGCTGACCCTGCGGAGTTCCTCCAGCTCTACGAGCTGGGCATCAAAGCTGCCAACGGAGACGAGAAGGTCATGGCGAACTGGTTCCCCATGGCACTCAAGGACGGGGCCCGCACCTGGCTCCTGAACCTGGCTCCAGGCACAATCTCCTCCTGGGACGAGATGCGCACCCGCTTCATCGCCAACTTCCAAGGCACTCGCGACCGGCCACCTGCCGTGAGCGACATGCGTCGCATCAAGCAATAGCCTGGGGAGACCCTGCAGAAGTACATCCAGCGCTTCAACAATGCGCGCCTCAAGATTCCCAAGGTAACTGAGGAGGCCATCATCTCGGCCTTCTCCGACGGCGTGCGCGACGGCAAGATGAAGGAGGAGCTAGCGATGCATGAAGACCTGTGCACTTCCTTGGAACTGTTCAACCTGACAACGAAGTGTGCCAGGGCCGAGGAAGGGCGTCTCTCCCTCCTCGAGCTGCCTGCCGCAGACCCAGAAGAGAAGAAGCCCAAGGCCAAGGATGTGAAGCGCAAGGGGGCTGCCATGCTCGCGGCAGAACCAGACACCAAGCGGGGCAGAGATCAGCCCGAACCTTCCAAGGGCAGCCGGTATTGTGTGTACCACGACCTCCACACCCACAACACCAACGAATGTCAAGAGCTCCGAGCCGTGCGAGAAGGAAGGATCGGCCGTCGCCCTGACCGCAGTGACCGGGGCTATGGCCGAGGAGGAGGAAGGAACGCAGGACGCTGGGAAGACCGTGGCCCGCACCAAGGGTGGCGCGATCAACCTTGCGAGGATCGCTGGCAAGACCCGCCTCGCGAGGGAGGCTGGAGGGATCAGCCTCGCGAGGGAGACTGGAGGGATCAGCCTCGCGAGGATCGTCTGCAAGGCAACGCAGGCCTCCCACCGCTACCGCCGCAGCCAAGGAGAAACGAGGACCGCCACCAGGACGAGGGGGCTGGGGGCTTCCAGGAGCCGCGCGTGATCGCCTGCATCCTGGGCGGGGCCCAAGCCCCAGCCTCTCAGCGCATCTTCAAGCAGTTCGCCCGCGAAGTGAACGCAGTCCTCCCCGGGCTCGAAGCCACGCGCCCTCTCAGGTGGTCGGCGTGCGCCATCATGTTCAGCTCAGCAGATCAGCTCAAGTGTGCGGCTACAGCCGGAGTTCTCCCGATGCTTTGTTCCCCAATCATCAGCAACGTGGTGGTCACCAAGACCCTCATCGATGGCGGGCCAGGGCTCAACGTCCTGTCGGTGGAAACATTCAACAACCTCCAAGTGCCCTACAGCCAGCTTTAGCTAACCAAGCCTTTCTCCGGTATCACCGACGGCTCCACGGTCCCGATTGGGCAGGTCCGCCTCCCTGTCACCTTCGGGGCGCGCGACAACTACCGCACCGAGCTTATCGACTTCGACGTCGCTCACATTCGCCTGCCGTACAACGCCATCCTTGGGTACCCAACACTGGCCAAGTTATTGGCCGTAACTCACCACGGCTACGACGTCCTCAAGATGCCAGGAAGCGGCGGAGTCATCACGGTGCCATGCGAGGAGAAGGACGCGGTGTGTTCCCTGGAACGAGCCTTTCAGGCCGCGTCACTGGAAGACCCGGATCGTGGAAGCAGGAGGCCTCCCGAGACGCCCCTAAGAAGAAGAAGACATCATCCGGCCCGACCACTCAGGAGGCAGGCCCCTCTGGGACCGCGCCTGCCCAGGGGGAACCTCCTTCCATCGCATAGGAACGCGCGCCCGGCGCCCTCCTCAGGCAGGGCTCGGGGGCTCTCCCCTGGAGGGCCACCGACCTAGCTAGGGTCACGAGGGAGGCGCTTGGGCACCACCTCGAGGCGTGTTTCGAAGCACATTTCCCTCAAGAAGGAGCAATGCAAGGAGACCCAGACCCCCAGGAGTTCGTCAGCAAGGCCATTCAGGAGCTACAGGAGCTAAGAGTCATGAAAGGCGGAGGCCGCCTACCAGCAGTGGCTCCCCATCCAGGCAAGGATGGTGGGCTGCGCCTCTGCATCGACATACCAGGGCTCAGCCGAGTCGCCTCTCTGGAGCGCCTCTAGCCCTCGCGAGTGGGGCGCTGCGGAGGCCCACCCCACAGCTACGTTCGCATGCCTTACGGCTTGCCGAACGCGGCTGACACGTACCAGCGCCTCATGAGGGGCATCACGGGGGCACGAGAGGCCAGGCGTTCCGCAGCCCCGGCAGGGATGGAGATGGCCCGTGAGGAGCCGCCAGCGCCTCCGGAGCCTCTCGAGGCCCCTGGGCCTGGGGGCTCGTGAGGGTCGGCTCCCGCAGCCCACCGAGCCTGCTACATCAATGCTCCTTTGTCCTCAACATCATCAGGTGATGTCTTTCGAGTTTTATTTCCAGCTGGGAGCGCCCCCCCAGGGCTGCATTATTCCCAGGCCGCGTGGGTCCGTCCCTGCGGCGTGTATCCCTTTTTTATTCCATGTTGTTAGCTTACCTTGTTGGGGGCGCCCCTCGGGCTGCATGACCCCCCAAGTCGCTCGGGCCTGACCCAGTGATGTCCGCATTCCCAGCATCTATTTGAACGAATCCACTCCTTCGTGGCTAATGTGTTTTACCTAGTTGCTTGCTCAGCTGACACCAACTAACGGAGCTGCTCCCAAACGGCACGACGCTTGCACATGGGTCCGTCCCTGCAACGCCGACAAACCTGGATGGCTGAGCTCTGGCCGCGGCAGCCCCGCATAGCGTCACCTCGTCAAGCCTTCAGTGCCTCACTACCCCTCGGAAGCAACCAACGGCTGACTGTCAATTGTCATGGCAACCCCTTGTTTTTTCTATGATGGACCTGCAGGACCTCCTGAAGGGGCTGCGTCAGGCGAGGCCCTTGCGGTGTCACCTGCGCTCTCGTCCGCACAAACCGCTTGCACGTTAAAGGGGGGGGCGCCTGAGCATCACGACTCAGGGATCCTACTGGCTCTCCAGCCCTCACCCTCTGGCCTTGACCACGGCATCGCGACCTGGCATACCAGCGACGGCTGAGACTCGCTCGAGGGCCAGGACCCGAGGACGTAGAGCAGAAAGGGGAGCAAAGGCGAGAAGGGGGAGACACACGAGGACCTCGCCGAGCAACCTCGCGCCTGCCGATGCATGGACCCGGCGACACACTAGAGAGCGGCCCCTAATCCTCGAGATAAGTCATCACCCGGAAGCGCCAGCTGCCGTGGCACCATCTCCGCACCTAATGCTACCCCGTGTTAGCGACGCTGCTCTCCTTTCTAACCAAACAACGGCTGCTTGGGCGCCAAAGGGGACCTCCTGAGCATCGTGACTCAGGGGCTCTTACCGGACTCCGGGTTGCTCACCTCCTGGCCTTGACCACGGCATCGCGACCTGGCATACCAGCGACGGCTGAAGCCGCCTTGGGACTGGGACCTGTCGGCGCAGAGCACCAAGCCCTTGTGAGGTTCGAAAGGGAGGACTGAGCTAAGACGGAATGAGCAACTCGCGCAATTCTATGACAAGGGTCATATTAACAAAATAGGATCACATGCACCTTACAAGCCCCCACGGGACGCGTTTTTGATTCCTCGCAGGGAACAGATCCTAAAGGGACACAAACTACGCGCGAACCTGCAAAAGACGCCATCATCAACAGTGGGCCGTCAAGCACCGACGCTAACCCCATCCAGATCAGAGTCGGCGGCGGCCTGACGAGCCCGCCCTGCTCCAGGAGCGGCGCTGGCTCGGGGGCTCGTAGCTGTCGTCGCTCGTCTCCGGAGTCTTCAAGAGCTCGCCGGAGTCGCTGGAGCCTCCGACGCCTCCACCGCCTGAGGAGCCGCCAAGGGAGCGGTTGGCGGGCCCAGTCCTTGTCGTGGCAGGGTCCGGGCCACCTTCCCCGGGGCAGCACTCCAGCCGGCGCCCGCTCGCATCGAAGACCTTGAAGAGCATCACCGAAGCACCGTCGTAATCCAAGTGGACCGCGAAGACGCCCCTTACCCTGCAAACCCGGGCGATCTCTCTCCAGCCCCGAGTCATGAAGACCTCGCCCGGGGCAACGACCGCGACCTCTACCTCGGTCGCGAGGGTGCTGCAGCCGGCGTGCTGCAGCCAGAGCTCTAGGGGACGATGGAGGCGAAGAAGGGAGGAGGGTGGATCCAAGACTGAAGAGGAATGGCGACGTGGAGCACGAACTCTTGGGAGGAGCCCTCGGTTTGGACCCCAGGGGGGACGACCCACACCTTCATGACCCATCGGCGCCGACGGCGGCGCCGCCCATGGCGGTCAGCATCAGCTCCTCCGGGGCCCTCGACGTGGGCGTACAATGGCAGCGGGAACCTCGGCGGCACCCGCTCGCACCAAGGCCTCGACACCACCTGAAGGGCCCCCTCGTCCGGGCCACGGGGGGCGAGCCGTTTCTTCGGCGGGAGTGGGTCTGGTTCCCCTCGGGGAGCCTTTCCCTTCTCTACTGTCGAGAACCGGCGGATCGGAGCCATCGCAGCAAGACGGAGCAAGGATCGGGAAGAAGGAGAAGCAAGGAGGGATGGACTGGAAGGGCGCGCGCTGTTCCGCACTTATGGCCGGCGAAGGCCAACCGCCTACCTCCACGATTGCAGGTAATCATGACCCACTTTGCATGCAGGGACTTGTCCAATTCGTGCAGTTCCCGAGGCGCCATGGGGAAGTGGGGACGCCCACGTCCAACCAACCGCCACGCGGCGCCCAAGGCCGCAGGCTGTTAGGGCCCGCGGCGCTTCGCTCTTGCCCTTCCGCCTCCCTGCACGGCCAAGTCCAGGCACGCCTTGAGCCCGGGGGCTACTGTCGGCGTTCTGGGAACGGGGGTCCCTAGACTTGCCTGCCTGCGGCCTGCGGCGTGGCTCAAAGGGGGGCCTAGCGCGGCCCATCTTCGCCAACACAAACCCAAGACCCTCACGAGGGGCCAAGCCTCGCGGGGCGGACGACGCGGAGCTTCCTCAGGCTTGGCCTCGTCAGGCTGGCTCACGAGGAGGCGGAGAGATCAAGGCGGGGTACCTCACGAGGTGCCCGTGACGCAAGCCATGACGACCGGGGGCGCCAGGCGGGTGCCAGCCCGCGTAGTGTCCTCCCTTCTTCTTTGGTGCAAAGGGGGCAAGCGCAGCCGCGGAGTACCGAGGCATCAGGCAAATGTTGCCATTTCGGTGCAACGAGACCAAGACCAGGAGGACTACGAGATGGAGGTCACCGTGGAGCCCAAGATGGCGTCATCACAAGAGCTTTGCGCAGGCGAAGACTACTTTTGTCAGGACAGCTGATACTAGCTGTCCCCCTTCAAATTAGCCCACCATTGTTGGCTCCCTTCCCGCTCGATATTTGGGAAGAGGACCAGGGCCTCTATAAATAGGACCAGACACCCACAGACCCAAGGGAGCTGGGCCGGGGGGTTGGAAGGATAGAGAAGATCAGAAAGAGAGAGAGAAAGGTGACTGAGCTCCTCCCAGCAGTTCATCGCCCCAGCCAAGAACAGACCCTCGCGAGGCAGTTCTTCCTTGTATTGTTCATCATCATCAGCCCAAGAGGCAATCCACCACACCACACACTGGAGTAGGGTATTACACCACAACGGTGGCCCGAACTAGTATAATCCCTGCGTCTCTTGTGTTGTTCTTTCCATAGTTCAGATCCTAGCAAGGCGGAGGGGTGCAGGTAGGTAGGAGGCGAAATCTCCGCGCGCACCCAAGTGTTCGAACCTTAAGGGTCTGCCGGAACCCGAAATCCGACATCCATGGGCATCCAACGCCTAGAGGTGCGTGGGGACTCGAACCTTGCAATATCCCAAATAAATGGAGACTTCAATGACAAGGATCCGAAAATGGCGGCATGTCGCAACGCCGTCCTCAAAATGTCAGCCCAGTTCGAGGTGCTGGAATTCCACCATGTGGCTCGGGAAAACAACCAGGCGACGGACATCCTAGACCGTACCGGCGCTAAACGCGACCCTGTCCCACCGAACATCTTCCTGGAAAGACTGTTTAAACCATCCGTGGTATGGGAGGGGGACACCAGCAAAAATAGTCCGGGCCCGGCCACAACCCCAGATACCGAGTACTCCGACACAATCGGAGGCTCTGCCACCAAAATAACACCTTCAGCCCATGTGATAATGGCCGTCATCGCCCCGTGGACAGAACCATTCCTGTCCTACCTAACTAGACAGCAATTACCCAAGGACCAAAATGAGGCTCGCTGCATAGTGCGGCGATCTAAATCATACAAGGTCCATGAGGGAGAGCTTTATAAGAAAAGCACAACCGGAGTCCTTCAAAGGTGCATCTCCGAAGAGGAGGGGCGGAAGCTTTCGGCAGAAATCCATGCCGGACTCGGCGGCCACCACGCAGCAGCCCGAGCCCTTGTAAGCAAGGCCTTCCGTCTAGGTTTTTGTTGGCCGACGGCCCGGGCAGATGCACAACATCTGGTACAACATTGTGTCGGTTGCCAGCTTTTTGCAAACCAAAGCCACATGCCACCTACTGCCCTCCAAACAATCCCCATTACTTGGCCCTTTGCGGTCTGGGGGCTTGATATGGTCGGACCCCTCAAAGGGGGAACCCATAAGAGAAAATACTTACTGGTCATGGTGGACAAATTCACCAAATGGATAGAAGCCAAACCTGTCAAAACGGCTGAATCCGGACCGGTGATAGACTTCATATCCGGGGTTGTACACCGTTATGGCGTCCCCCACAGCATCATCACTGACAACGACACGAACTTTATAGCCGACGAGGTGAAACTTTGGTGCAGCAACATGGGCATCAAGCTCGATCATGCTTCTGTCTAGCATCCGCAAACTAACGATCAAATAAAACGAGCGAATGGTCTTATCATGAGTGGCATTAGACCCAAATTAGTCCGGTCCTTAAAGGAATCAGACACCCATTGGGTAGAGGAGCTTGTCGGTGTCAAAACCGGCGGATCTCGGGTAGGGGGTCCCAAATTTTGTGTCTAGGCGGATGGTAACAGGAGGCAGGGGACACGAAGTTTTACCTAGGTTCAGGCCCTCTTGGTGGAGGTAAAACCCTACGTCCTACTCGATTAATATTGATGATATGGGTAGTACAAGAGTAGATCTACCACGAGATCAGAGAGGCTAAACCCTAGAAGCTAGCCTATGGTATGATTGTCTGTTGTCCTACGGACTAAAACCCTCCGGTTTATATAGACACCAGAGAGGGCTAGGGTTACACAAGGTCGGTTGCAAAGGAGGAGATATGCATATCCGTATTGCTTAGCTTGCCTTCCATGCAAAGTAGAGTCCCATCCGGACACGAGACGAAGTCTTCAATCTTGTATCTTCATAGTCTAACAGTCTGGCCAAAGAATATAGTCCGGCTGTCCGGAGAACCCCTAATCCAGGAGCTGATGCATATAGGGCCAAACTCGCGACGCCGAACACTCCCTAAGGTATTCAGTCTTTATGGCAAGAACCGGGCTTAATCAGTGCCCTTTGTAAGAAGCCCCTGGTGTTCAGGTACGTGCATTATTCTGACGTGGCCACATGCCAAGATGCCAGCATCCTTCTCAATTTTACTGAGAATCTGTGGGATGTGTATCAACAAGAGACAGTAAAAAAGGTTGACGCAGGGTCTTAATCTAAAAAGAATCCTTGGAAAGGGTCCCTGCTGCACGTCTCCGCCTGTGTCTCCGTTGTGCCATATCCTGGATGGGTGTAGCACGGTGGGCATCTGTAAAAGAGAGGAACTTAGGTGAAAAGTTGTCGTGCAAAAAGGTAGGTTTTTTGAAAAAACCATGTATAATTCAAGATGAGTAAAAATTGCCACTTGTCTGTGCATGTTGAGCCCCTTGTATTTGTGATAGGGGTGTGGCCATCGAACCTGTATGAATTACATACAGCTGCGCCGGACTCGTCTAACTGTGTCCGTGGTTTTGACGACCTATCGAATACTTTAGTTAGTGAGGCCGTTTTAGAGTGCGGCTGCCCAGGCAGCCGCATTCTCTTCGGCGCGCAGGGATCGCTCCATATTTCCATTTACTGTAATGATGCCACGTGGATCGGGCATCTTAAGCGTGAGGGAAGCGTAGTGCGGTATTGCGTTAAAGCAAGCGAAAGCTTCGCGTCCAAGTAGTGCTTGATAGCCACTCCGGATCGGAGCAATGTGGAAGGTTAAATTTTTGCTACGGAAGTTATCGGGGAAGCCAAATATAACTTCTAGTAGCAGGGAGCCCATGCAGTGAGCCCCTGGGTCTGGCATTACTCCTTTAAAGGTAGTATTGGTGTGGCAAATTTTCATTGGGTCTATCCCCATTTTGCGGATTGTGTCCTAATATATCAGGTTTAGACTGCTGCCACCATCCATCAGGACTCGCGTGAAATGGTATCCGTCAATTATTGGGTCTAATACCAAGCCAACCCATCCTGCATGCCGGATATTTGCTGAGTAATCCGATGGTCGAAAGTGATCGATTGAGCCGACCAGTGGCAGGACTCCGCGGTGATAGGCCCTTGGGCATATTTCTCTGGGAGTGCCGCTTTATTTCTCCCCTTGATCACGTGTAACACGTTTACTGTTTTGACTTCTGGTGGAAATTTCTTTTGTTCCCCAGTGTCTTGCATGAGAGGCTCATCCTCGTCTTCGCTTGGTGTATCCTCCCCCTTGTGTACGGTGTTCAGCTTGTCGGACTGCTTAAAGACCCAACATTCTCTGTGGGTATGATTAGCGGGTTTACCAGGGGTGCTATGGATCTGACATATTTGGTCCAGAATTTTGTTCAGGCTGGACAGTTCATCTCTGGCGCCTTTAGGGGACGTCTTTTGCAGACCTGGCCGAGAGCTTCTGAATCCAGCATTTACTGCCATGCTCTTCGGGCTGTCTTCTTTATTCCGGCACTTATTATTTTTGTTGCATCGTGATTTCCTGTTTTCATCTCTAACTTCAGATGTACTTGGGTCGCTGGTGCTGCATCTGGCTAGCTAGCTGTCCTCACCCGCGCAAAAGCGGGTCATGAGGCTTGTTAATGCTGCCATTGTTCTCGGCTTTTCTTGGCCGAGGTGTCTGGCAAGCCATTCGTCGCGGACGCTATGCTTAAAAGCTGCCAAGGCTTCAGCTTCCGGACAGTCGACTATTTAGTTCTTTTTAGTAAGAAACCTGTTCCAAAGCTTTCGGGCTGACTCTCCGGGCTGTTGAGTTATATGACTCAAATTGTCTGCATCAGGAGGTCGGACATAAGTCCCTTGAAAATTTGCCCGAAAAGCATCTTCAAGCTCTTCCCAGCTTCCAATGGAATTTTCAGGGAGGCTTTTAAGCCAGTGCCGAGCTGGCCCTTTGAGCTTGAGGGGTAAGTACTTGATGGCATGGAGATCATCTCCTCGAGCCATATGGATATGGAGGATATAGTCCTCAATCCAGACCCCAGAGTCTGTTGTTCCGTCGTATGCCTCTAAGTTTACGGGTTTGAATCCCTCTAGAAATTCATGGTCCAACACCTCATCGGTGAAACATAGGGGGTGTGCGGCACCCCTGTATCTGGGTTTACCGTGTTGTTCAGATGTTTGTTGTGTCGCATCGTATGCTGGAGCGCGCTTGCGTGGTCCATAGATGGATCTGGTTGCGCCGTCATTTTGATGCGAGCCCTCGCGTGGATCGCGTATTGGCTTATGTGCGGCGTTGTTTGCCGTTCTATGTTGGCCGTGAGGTCGTCTATCCAGCCAGGTGGTCGTTTTAATTTTTGGTTGTGGGGGATATAGGCCTCCTCATCGAATTCAGGTAGCAACTTTTGCTTCAGGTAGCTCTTGGTGGGGCAATTACCACCGTACTTCGCTGCTGTATTGAGTACTTTACTCCATCTGATTTTAAGTGTGTCTTGTGCAGCCTTAAGCCTTTGCTTCTGCTTCTTTAGACTCCTCACGGTGGCAACGAGCCTTTGACGGGCATTCTATTGCTCCAGGTGTCTGTCCGGTGTGCTGTCATCCGGACTGTTATCTTTGACAGAATCGGGTTGTTCGGTTTGATTCTCCGTGTTGCCGTGGTCCGGAGATGGTTCACCCTGCTCTGACGCTGGGTCTGTATGATCGTTGTTTATGCTGAGGCGGGATTTGGAGCGGCGCTTACGCCGCCGCTTTGACTGCTTCTCAAGGGGACAACCCTTCATTGTGTCCTTCTGTTCCTCGTGGTCGTTTTCTTTTGGTGTGTCCACCATGTATACGTCATGTGATGAAGTGGGCGTCCAGTGCCCTGTGGGCAGTGGTTCCTGTTCGTCTCCTGCATCGTTGTCCATACCGTTGATGTCTTCGGAGTCGAAGTCGAGCATGTCGGTTAGGTCATCGACAGTGGCTACTAAGTGGGTGGTGGGTGGGCGGTGAATTTTGACGCCATCCGCATCCCAATGTTCGGCCAGGATTTTCTCCTGACAAGGAGAGAGACCTTAATGAGTTCAGTATGTCACCAAGGGGCGAGTGCTGAAAAATATCCGTGGAGGTAAACTCCATGATCGGCGCCCAATTGGATTCGCTAGGAACGGGCGCAGGCGGTTCGGAGTCCGTGGCCGGAGAGAGATCCGGCAGTTTGCCAACACGGCTCTCGTGCAGAGTAAGGTCGATGTTCGGCTCGGTCGCCGATGGGGGTAAGGCCTCCATGGCAGGGTCCATCCACCCATCCATGGACTGCGCAACTGGCTCCGAATTGAGGGTCGGAGCGGCTGCTGGTGCGATCTCCTGAACACTGTCGGATGGTAGAGCTAAATCGTACTCATCATGACCGCGTGACGCACAAGGCAGAGGCTCGAATCCTTCGAAGATCAAGTCCCCCCGGATATCGGCCGTGTAGCTTAAGCTTCCAAACCTGACCTGATGGCCAAGGGTGTAGCTTTCAATCTGCTCCAGATGGCCAAGCGAATTGGCCCGCAGTGCAAAGCCGCCGAATACAAAAGTCTGTCCGGGGATAAAAGTCTCACCCTGGACTGCATCGCTAACGATGATAGAAGGAGCCATCAAGCCTAACAGCGATGACACAGAGGAACTCTCAATGAAAGCACCAATGTCGGTGTCAAAACCGGCGGATCTTGGGTAGGGGGTCCCGAACTGTGCGTCTAGGCGGATGGTAACAGGAGGTAGGGGACACGAAGTTTCACCCAGGTTCCAGCCCTCTTGATGGAGGTAAAACCCTACGTCCTGCTCGATTAATATTGATGATATGGGTAGTACAAGAGTAGATCTACCACGAGATCAGAGAGGCTAAACCCTAGAAGCTAGCCTATGGTATGATTGTCTGTTGTCCTACGGACTAAAACCCTCCGGTTTATATAGACACCGGAGAGGGCTAGGGTTACACAAGGTCGGTTACAAAGGAGGAGGTATGCATATCCGTATTGCCTAGCTTGTCTTCCACGCCAAGTAGAGTCCCATCTGGACACGAGAAGAAGTCTTCAATCTTGTATCTTCATAGTCTAATAGTCCGGCCAAAGAATATAGTTCGGCTGTCCAGGACTCCCTCAGAGCTTGACTCCGTACTATGGGGGCTGCGGACCACGCCGAATCGCACTACCGGATACACACCATTTTTATGGTGTACGACGCTGAGGCGGTGCTGCCTTGCGACATAATTCATGACTCACCTCGAGTGCGCATGTACGAAGAAAGAGAGGACGAGCTTGATCGGCAGGACAGTTTGGATGCCCTGGGGGAGGAGAGCGACGTGGCAAAAGCCCGTTCTGTATTCTACCAGCAACAGGCTCGAAGGTATCAAAGCAAAGAAGTATGGGCCAAAACCTATAACGTTGGTGAACTTGTTCTGCGCCTGCCGGAGAAGAAAAAGAACAAGCTCAAGCCCAAACGGTAAGGTCCCTTCATTATCGACCAGGTTCTGACCGGTGGAGCGTACCGTCTGCGGGATGCATCGAATAATCGACTTGAGCCAAACCCATGGAACGTAGCCAGACTCCGAAGATTCTACACCTAGCGCCAGACTCTATGTTCATCTCCTTACATCCATGAATTTTTTGCTCATCTGTTTTTTCTCTCTTTCTTTCTCTCTTTTCTCTTCAAAAGCCCTAAAGGGCTAAACCGGTGTCTTGGTTACACAATTTTGACACGCTAAACCGCGCTCAATATACCTGGGGGCTTCCTATACAGAAGCTTAATCTAATTATCTTTCCGGGCTTTATGCCCCGCACATGTGTTATGCTTTCGCATGTACCTTTTTTCGCCATTATATGCATCGATATGACTTAAGTTTTGGCCAAGCTGGGTTGCCTCGCTCTTGTGTTTATGCCCTACGTTCCCGTTAATTTGGCTAGGGCATAAGGGGAGCACCTCTGTGATTGTTACTGTCGGGTCAGCCGAATGTGTACCTCAGACTAGGTGAAGCCGAAAGCTAGCGTTCTTAAGGGAATATTCGGTCGGTGAATAAAAGATGACTTTCATTTAAATTACTACATGCCCCCAGATGTTTTTAGCCTGCATCTCGCAGTTTGGACATGCACATTAGGGCATGCCTACCAAGGGAAAGGAACCATTAACGGAACTATTCTCCCTGGAAGATGTTTCTTACTATCCATGTAATATAACATAGCTAGTTGGATACTTGTCTGTTCAAGCACTTATGACCCCTACGCCTGGTTTCCACGCATACCCCGGTTTTTATATAACCAAGTGGGTATTCGGATACACTCCGGACTATCGGGTCCAGAGGTCGAAGCGAAAAGGTCCGCCATGACAAGTGATTTACAATCCGGCTAGGGACATTACATATGTCACTTGAAGTACACAGTCACTAAGACTGATTAAATTCTTCCTCTATACCATCCAACAGGCTGTCTAGCCTACAATCCAATTGGGAATACTTTGCGGCTAATTCTACTTGATCATACACTAAACTGACATGGATCTCTTTCCCATCGGGCCCCACAGGTCCGACCTCGGCCATGTGGTTTGGGTCAACCTTGGTATATCGTGTCTTCACCATAGCCCAGGCTTCCCGTGCACCTTGTCGGCAGGCTGATATCTTCCATAATCGGAAGTGCCATCTGCTCCCTTGAGCTTCTCTATAAGCTTCCCCATGCCTCCTGGCGGGGACGCGGACGGCCACAAGGCTTGGGCAATACTCGAACTTGTTCATGCAGTTGTGAGAGCTCTGGTAGAAGATCACCCGAGGACCCGGGATTCTCCTCCGCGGGACAACCCATCAGCATACCTGCAGACATAACGTTGTTAGCAGGCTTCTTCGCCTAACTCCTTTAAAAAGTTCGTTCAAGCACTTACTGAAAATGTCGCACTGAAGCCATTTATTCTTCTTCACGGAGTCCGCAAGCTGGGCTCGGACATCCTTCAGTCCCACGCCCAGCCGGATATTGGCATCTTGGAGATCATTTTTCTCCTGCCTGACTCGCGTCAGCACGCGCTCGCCAGCATTTCGTTGTCGATCATCACGTGCCGTATCCGCCTCCACGGCCTCCGGATTCACTCCAAGGCCACCTGCAACATCTATTGTTAGGTGTGCATACATGCCGCATACTACCTGGTACTGGTATTCTTCGCAATAGACAAAAGAGTTACCAGGGGGGCCCTTTTTGGACTCCTTCAATGCGGCAACAGCGGCTTCCAGCTGGGCCTTGCACTCGTCCAGCTCTTGAGACAGTTGGGAATTCTTCTCTATAAGAACCTGCACAAATAACGATCCTTAAATCAGTTGCGTCAACTGTTTCAAGTCTCAGGGGCTACTGATACATATAATCGTCATATTTGCTTACCTGTATATCCCATACATACTGGTCCATGGCTCTGGCTAGACCATTTTGAGCAGCACGAAGGTACGTGTCTCCAGAATTGAAGGCATCAAATGCCTCTGGTGATAAGCAAGCATCATGGAGTACGGCCCGACGATGCCTATGATTCATGGCGCTCTCCACTTCTGAATTTGTAGCGGACAGTCTATCTGCATCCTCTGTAGGAGGAGCATCCGGCGTCCGCCCCATGTCGACTTCCGCCTCTATGTCCGGCCCTGGAGCCCGACTGGTGGAAGCGTGATCGGCAGCCCCTCCGGACATATTCCGGCGAGCGTTTTTTCTATCAAAGAAACGTGGACGTCATTACATTTTGAGAAAGACGACAACCACGGAGCGGGGTTTTGTGTCATACCTCTGCGTCGGCGTCTCCGTCCTGACCGCCTTCCTTTTTGTCCTACCCAGCCTCGGTGCCTCTTGTTGGCGAGTTGCTGCGGGTTCGGCACGGCGTCCTGAAAGCCTTCCTTGTAAAATACCATATGTTTATGGTAGGTGAAGTGTCTAAAAGGGGATCCTAGTTTTTGGAGTTGGGATTTTGGTTTTTCTTACGTGCGACGCAGGGAGCAGTCCGGGATAGTCGGCCGTAATGGCCACCATGGCGTCATCACAGCTCAATTGATAGAACTGCGTGTCTATCAGCTCCACGAATATGTCCGGATCTTATTCGAGTCCGGGACCGAGGGCCCGGTCAGGGTCCTCTGGTTGTGGAGATGGACTGTTGACCTCCCTTACAACTTTTCGCAGTTCCTGCCATAAAATGGCAAGGTGAGTACCTACGACGAAGAGTGCGGGAATAATGGGAGTAAGGAGATATAACTCACCCAGCTTGGAGGGTTGTACATGGAGAATCCATCCCGTGGCTTGATACGGATGAACTCCTCTTCCTCTCCCTTGAACAACTCGGACAGAATTATTGCTAAAGCAACAACGGAGTCCAGTCCCTTACGCCCGCAACGGGTGGCATCATCTTCCCCATTAAAACACCACAGGGGGTGCCCTCGATATTGAAGTGGCTGCACTCCCCGCATTATTCATATTGACATAACCTCGATTACTGTCAATCCTGATTGAGTCGGCGCTTTAATCCGGTTCATTAGGTAACGGACTTCTTCGTTGTGTTCCTCCTGGGGGCTCCGTGGGCGCCAGCTTCGGCGTTTCTTCAGAGGAGCATTGTTGAACTCAGGAAGACCTCGCCGAACAGGGTCCAGAAGGGGGACGTCCTCCATATAAAACCATTCCGAAGGCCAGTCTTCGGACGTCTTCTTCGGAGTACCGGATAGGTATCCGATTTCGGCGATGCGCCATATTTCGGCTCCGCCCACTTGATAAAGTGACCCCTTCTGTGTGCGGGGGATGAGGCAAAATAACCTTTTCCACAGCTCGAAATAAGCCTCGCAGCCCAGGAATAACTCGCAAAGGGCAACATAGCCAGCGATGTGTAATATGGAAGCAGGGGTGAAATTATGAAGTTGGAGGCCGTAAAACTCCAGGAGCCCGCGGAGGAACGGATGAATTGTAAATCCGAGTCCCCTTAGTAATTAAGGAACAAGGCACACCCACTCCCCCGTAGAGGGACTGGGGAAGCTCTCCGCTTGTTCCCCGCCATTATAGGTGGCGAGCCCGGATCGGACTGGAACCATATACGTTGGAGGGAGAAATCCCTGAGTCTGCAGTTCTACTAATCGACTGTGTGGGACGGAACACCTCTCCCATTCACCGGGCTTAGGGCTACGGGGGCGAGAGGAGGAGCTATGGTGGTCGGCCATGTTGGAGTGGATTTTTCCGAAGCGCGCTCCGATGGATTCTCGCCGTGGGAGGAAGGTATGGATTGGATCTAAGAATCCCCATCCCTTTAATAGACAATTTATATATCTGGGTAGGGGGCGAATGTGAAAATGCCCTGGCTCCTCGTATTCATTCGACGCATGGAAGATAGCCCTTATTGAGCATAGAAGCCAAGAAGTCCAACATTTATGGGGTCGGACACTACTTAACAAACATTCAAAATCTGGAGAAGAACCCGCCTTGCAATGCCGTAGACAATACTGCGTGCCGGACTTGACGTCATTGAAGCCTGGTTCGGGGGCTACTGAGGGAGTCCTAGATTAGGGGGTCTCCGGACAGCCGGACTATATCCTTTGGCCGGACTATTGGACTAGGAAGATACAAGATTGAAGTCTTCGTGTCGTGTCCGGATGGGACTTTACTTGGCGTGGAAGGCAAGCTAGGCAATACGGATATGTATATCTCCTCCTTTGTAACCGACCTTGTGTAACCCTAGCCCCCTCCGGTGTCTATATAAGCTGGAGGGTTTTAGTCAGTAGGACAACAGACTATCATACCATAGGCTAGCTTCTAGGGTTTAGCCTCTCTGATCTCGTGGTATATCAACTCTTGTAATACTCATATCATCAAGAACAATCAAGCAGGACGTAGGGTATTACCTCCATCAAGAGGGCCCGAATCTGGGTAAACATCGTGTCCCCTGCCTCCTGTTACCATCCGCCTTAGACGCACAGTTCGGGACCCCCTACCTGAGATCCGCCGGTTTTGACACCGACAGAGACCAATCAACCAGTATGTACGTACACGTTCGCAAGCAGACAGACAACACTACTTACGCTTTGACCGTGTGGGTCTGAGCGGTCAGGGAGGATAAGGACGTACTTCCTTGCGTGTGAATGTATAGCTGGTCGGTCCCAACTGTTAGGGGGAGGCATCTTTTTATTTTGCGAGTAATAAGGAGGCGCTTCCTTGTAGCCTCAATGCCTAAATCCTCTTCCGATGGCTGCCCTTCGTTGACCACACCGCGCCGAGAGAACCAAGGCGGTGGACGACGACGAGGCCTAGGAAGGGAATGAGGCAGAGCTGGGGAGTACGTGGGTTGACTGCTCCGGCTGCGGTGTGAGGCTGTCATCGCCGGAGAATAACAAGAGCTGTTGGTGAGTGTGGAGGGATGACATAGCTAGTGGTGGCAGCACAGCCGGACATGGGAGGCAGGAGCAGGCGGCATGGCTAGCGCTGGTTTGGGTGGCTAGAGCAAGAAGACCAGAGGTTGAAGAAGCACGACAGTCGTTGGATGGACATCGTACGGTCACTGCAGCTAGAATCGTTTATATTGACTAAGTTGACAAAGCCCTTAGTACGCGTCAACTTAGTAGGCCCACAGGTCAGCCACTGAAACGGAGCGCCCCAGATGCCACGGGGTGGAATCATTTTTTGGGCGGCTGAAGCAAGAATATCCGAGATTGAAGAAGAATCACGACATCCATTGGATGGACATTCAACGACCACTGCTGCTAGAACTATGTGTTGACTATAAGTTGATAAAGCCTTGCGTACGCGTCAACTTAGTAGGCCCACAAGTGTGTGGCAAAGAACATATAGCTCATTTGTGATTTGTAAGAATGTACATCCCATTTTTGAATTCTAATGGAATTTACTACAGCCCATTTACAATTTTATAAAGTTACAGCCCATTTTCTAGCTAGGACAACGATTAATAATTTCAATCAACCGTTCAAAACAGAATTCAATGAAATTTCCCACATTTTGATGGGATCTGAAATATTTTTATCCTGAAATTTCTAGTCGGATTAAATATAATTTCAATATAAATTTGTATTACATAAAAATCCAACAAAATATTGCGTGCACAACAAGTAATGAAATTAAAATTTTCAAAATCCAAAAATAATTTATTTTTTAAAACTAATTACGTGTTTGGTGCATTTTTTTAGAGTTACTGCCCAATTTTTATAATTACATACCATTTATTATTTCTTAATGCCCATTTTTTTGTTAAGCCTAATGCATCCCCCCCTAGGAAAGATTTGCAGCCCAGCGGGGCGGAGAATAACAAGTTGACCCGGATATTGTGTACAACTGTCGGCCTAGTTGCATTGCTAATGTTCAAAAACAGCCTTAGTAGTACAGTACAACTTTACATGGCTACTCAGCCCACATTCAGCGACGCCGGAAAGGCCCAAACAAGGCTTCTGTACAACTTTTTGAAGTCACTGAGGTCAATTAATAACTTAAGAAAAAAGTTAGAGCACACTAGAACCTAATTAAAAGCTGTCACAAGTGAAGAAATAATTCAACTGGTCCCACTTGTGTGTGTGTGTGTGAGAGAGAGAGAGAGAGAGACCCATCGATCGATGCTCGTAAATACATCTTTCAGCCATATGCATTGCTGATGCTCAGTAAAAACTTATATACGGTGTGTTTGGTTTCACGGTAAAAATGGTTATAGCCTTGTTGGGCTAGGATATGTGTTTGGTTCCCCTATCATAAACCTGCTTTGGAGGGCCAGGTAGCCTCGCTCGGCCAGGAAATCCTCACTCGCTAGGGAGAGCCAATTCGGCTCGCTCTCGACGGCAAAGTCACATCGCTCGAAAAGAATCCATGTGGAACATTAGTTACGGGCAGGAGTCCATGCATTACAGAGTATATACACTACACGATTTGATTTATACTGGAACACGTCTATTTTTAGACTCTAACAAAAACAAATAACCAAATGTGCAGCCCAGGCAAGGCTGCCAAAGCCGAGTTGAGCTAGCTGGGCTAGCTCAGCCATACCCTATCCCAGCAACGCAACCAAACGTACCCATAGTTGATACAATCATATAGAACATCATAGCACACTGGACTTGCATACAAAAATTTCACGCAGGCGGCACAATCAAGGTGGCAGTAGTGGATCGCAACGGGTAGGGCTATATTGAAACCAACGAACTCGTGCATAATGGTTCATCGTGTTTATCAATGACGGGGAAATATCTTGAATGTTGTGCAAAGAAAACAGACAAACAACACAATAAGCTCTACTAGCACATTAAGTTGAAGTACAACCCTTTCTAAAAAGGTCAGGTGCAAAAATAGAACAAGTCACAATCAAATGTATTGCATATCAGTGCTACACACCCATAGCTCGGATTTAACTAGTATCAGACAAGATTCAGTTGTTACCTCAAATTAGACCACATCCAGGCAGACAGCCCTGCCTCTTCTCCCAAAGAAGCAGTGGCCTTCGCCGCGCGATGGAGTAGGCCTTGTGCCATCCATCATTCCTAGCAACACCGGGAAAGTCAAACATTGACTCCTGTAATGGACATCGTCCACAGAACCTGGCACCAGCGGCAGGAATTCGATTGATAGATTAACCACTTCTTCAACATGCACGAACACTCGATATAGGTACATCCCTAACATGGTCCGTCGTGGCCTTGGTGGCGACGAATAGTACAACCCCGGTTCCTGCACCGGTATGTCAACACCAATCACTTTAGGTATGGTGGACGGCTTCTTCATCCATGCCATAACCGTCAGAGCCCAGCTGTCTGGAGGAACAAACATACTTACGAGCTCACCTCCAATCGTTGATAAGCTCGTTCATGGACTCACTGTTCCAAGCATGTCGAGGCATACCGTGGAAGGCAAGATTTGTTAAAAACTCAATCTCAGAGGGCACCGAGCCCCATCCTGGGTGCCATCGATCAAAGCTCACCAGCGTGCCATCACAGAACAAACGTTGGGAAGATTCAAACACACGACTGCAGTCGAAAGTTGTCCAGAAGCTGACAAAGAAATCAGCCGGTGGCGGACAGACTTCGACGAGCAAGTCACTTATTTGGTGTGCGCAATGCGAAGAGCTTTGACAAGGTCGTCCGGCAAGACGGGAGGCCGGTCACCGTTGATGGTTACCATCAGTACTTTGCCGGCAAACTGGTCGTCAAGCGCTGCCATCCCACTGTTGAGCGACAACACGCAGCGCCCGAAAGTAGGACAGACCTCAGGATCTCCGGCTCGGAGATCCGCGTTGACCAGCGACATGATAGTGCGCTTGAGTACAGGGAGTAAGGAGGTGGATATGGGGGAACTGGACTAGGAATCGAGATTCTAGAGGTGGGGGAGGGGCGGGAGATTGGGGATGAAAAGGTAGAACGAATTTCAAACACGCACCAATATGCTCTCGTCGTGGAAGCGCACGAAAACACCAGTGGCACCCACATGTCGACCTAAGAGTCCTTATTCTTTCTTTTTTGAGAGCCCAACCATTTTTTTGAGGATCTTTTGAGAGCCCAGCCTAAGAGTCATAATTGACCTATTTGGCATTGCCATACTACTCGGCCCATATTCAACGACACCGCACTGGCCCAAACAAGTGTACATCATCGAAAAGACACTGAGCTCAAATTATAACTTGAAAAAAGGAGATATACTCTGAACACTAGAGAATGGTGATGCCCTCATTTAGCCCACCAGCAGTTCGAGACATGAAATAGTTCGAAACAACGATATATACAACATTAAACAGTAATGATTATCCAGCTAAAATGACGCCTCAGTTTTTGGAAAACATTTAAGATAAGGATCCGTTGAAGATGACGTCGTGGTGTTTTTCCAAATTTTCTGAAGATGACGTCATGGCGGGTTACAGAGCTTTTACAAACAGTAGAAGATGGATTTCAACTAAGTGTTGGGGGTTAACAAGAACAAAGTTCAAATCAACCTGGGGCCTAATGTTGGGAATATGACTACCAAGTATGACTCGCCCAGGAGGGGCCAGGTCAATCTTCATGGCGGGTTATTAAAAGAAGCCCAGCGAATATACAAGGCGGTAGTTTATTATAAGACTTGTAGTAGGCCCAAGCCTAGAGGCAGCTTAAGGCCCATAATTGTAAACCGCCATGTATAAAGTAAGACTTGTAAAGAAAGGCATGTAAGAGGACTCACCGAGCCGGACACGTTTTAACAAGCCGGTCGGGACTCTGTAGGCCACCAGGCGTCCACCCGTGTATATAAGGGGACGACCCGGCGGCGGCTTAGGGCAAGAAACAACAGATCGAGAAGACAAGCTAGCATATTTCTCTCCTTGGTCATCGAAACCTAGCAATACCACATCAACTGGACTAGGGTTTACCTTCACCGCAAGCGGCCGAACCAGTATAAACCTCCCGTGTCCTTTGTCCCGATTAACCCCTTTAAGCTTCCTAGTTGCGATGGCTCCATGACTAAGTCCTTTCACTAGGACATCTGCCGTGACTATTCCACGACAGTTGGCGCCCAGCGTGGGGCCAGCGCACTGTAGATTTGAGTTCTTGAAGGGAAACTTCGAAGGGCTCAAGGGATACGTTGTGGGCCGGATGACCAAGCGTCATCGCGGCAAGCTCTACATCGACGATGAAGTCTGGGGCCCCGATGCCAACTCCATTGAGTATGGATACCGGGTCCCCTTCGGCGAAATCCATGTCTTCATCGGCCGGATCGGCGAGTCAGGCCCTGAGCCGAACATCTGCACCAACCTCGTCGAGACGGCTCAGCGCGCGAGATCCGCCCGGGCTCAACCCGCCGTGAGGCGTGCCTTCATGGGTTGCATCCATGGAGGGGAATTTTCTGAAGGATCGGTGGACGGTGGTGAGATGGTCATTTGCTCTGACGGTGAGTCGTCCACAGGTGAGACAGATTCTTTGTATCAGTTACAAGATGGTGGGCTTGGGGGCTGTTCCGATGGCAACAATATTCTGGACCCCTCTAAGCCGCTGAATCGAGCCGAAGTCTTCATGGCTGGCACTCAACCTGGTCATAATTCTACAGCTGTGGTAGCGATAACCACAGGGTCAGCAGTGGCCGGGTCAGGAGACCCTGCGCGCCCACCAGCTCAGGTACTAATGGACCTCATGGATAGGATGACGGCCCTGTTGACTGTTGTGGTTGAGCCGGCGGATAAGGCTCAGCATGACGCGGAGGTAGCACGACTATGCGGAGAGGTAGCACAGGCCAAGGAAAATTTAGCGGCAGAAGATGTCAGGATGACCGCAGAACGGGCGGCTCTGGATGCACGTGCTCACCAGCTTCAAGCAGAGACTTTCCGGCTCTCGGTGGATCCGAACGCGTCAAACGAGGTCATGAGGAGAAGGCACCAGAAGGCTCAATCACGTCTGCCTCTGACTTACGATCCTAGGAACCTTTTTCACACACCGGGGCTGGTCCCAGTAACCCGCCGGAGGCAAACTGGATCACAACACCCGGGACTGGGCACCGGTTCAACCGCGGGCCATGGAGCCGCCGCGTGTGAATATTGCTCCGCCTCACTACACACCATTACCACCGGGTCACTTCTCTAACCCTTTGGAGAATTTAATTGCTGCGTCGGCTCGTTTGGCGGCTCTCCCAATGGAAGGTGACTCTCCGATGGTGATTGAAACACGAAGGGTCAGAGAACTTCTTCAGACAGCTCTGGCACAACAATATGCATATTCTTACAATCGAGATAGAATCCATTCAACCCCTCGCCCAAGCCGGTGCCCAAGCTATAGCAGGCATATGGACTCAGCGGCCATGTCAAGCAACGCCCAGCGCCATAACCAACCATGCGGGCGCGACCCGGCCCTGGGCGGAGCCCTTAACTTGGTGGACCAGGAGAGGATCCATTAAGAGGCTGAATGGGCGATTCAGCAGGCGGCTCAGCAAGCTTTTCCAGTTTATCCAGCGACCTCTGTTGAGGCCGGGGTGTCCACAAGGACAGAGGTGTCCCTTGTCTTGTGCCGGCTCTGCGTAATGAGTGTTTGCCAAAGGACTTTAAGGGGCCTCGTAAGGTGCCCAATTACACAGTTGACCTGCAACCCGGAGCGTGGATTGAAAGTTATGAGATGGCCATGGAGTTATTAGAGGTCAGTGACGCAGCAATGGCCAAATACTTCACCATGATGTTGGATGGAACAGCTCGTACTTGGTTAAAGGGGCCGCCGCCCAACTCCATCGGCTCATCGGCGGAGTTAAAGGCCCGGTTCATTCAGAACTTCAAAGATACCTGCAAACAGCCCGTGTCAATCGTGGACTTGACTAACTGCAAGCAAGAGGAAGGTGAATCCACGACCCATTGGGTGCGCCGGGTCAAGGAAATAATACATTCATCTGATAAGATGGATGCCGGCTCCGCGGTCTTAATGTTGGAGAAAAATTGTCATTTTGAACCTCTGAAACAGAAGCTGGGGCGGCTCAAGTGTGAGTGTAATGACATGGGCCAGCTAATGGCGGCTCTCGTCAAGTACGCCGATTCTGACAGTACCAAGGACCCCGCGTCTGACGAAGAGAAGGCAGGGAAGGGAAAGAAGAATGGCAATGGCAAAGGTCACCAGCACAACCCGGTGAATCAAGGAGGTAATAAATGTAAGGCTGACGATAGTCTGGAGTTTGTGGCTAACGCCAATGCACATGGGAACAATCAACGATGCAAGGGGAGGCCACTTCCTTGGTCTGGCGGGTCAGGTCCCACCCTTGAGCAGCTGCTAAACAAACCTTGTCCAAGACATGGCACCCGGGAGAAGCCAGCTACCCATCTGTGGAAAGACGGTACGATCATGAAGGCTTTTAAGAATTCTAACATATTTGATGGTAACCACGGACCTGGCGGCGGCTCAGGTGGTGGCGGCTTTCATGGCCCGGGCACCGGCTCAAGCGGTGGTGGTTGTCATGGCCAGGGCCATGAACGTAGTCAACGCGGCTATAATCAGCAATCCGGCCAGGGCAGTCAGCAGCAGCAGCAGTCCGGGTATCAGAGTAACCCAAAGCATCTGAACGGTGGGCACTATCACGTGTTCACCACCAGTTTGTGCAAGAGGGACCAGCAACTTCATAAGAGGGCTGTAAATGTTGTTGAGCCAGTGATTCCACGTTATTTGAGATGGTCTGAGCAGCCTATTGTATGGAGTAGGGAAGATCGTCCTCCCCGAGTCGATAATCCGGGTCATCTGGCTTTGGTGGTGGCGCCTCAGGTTGGTGGATATAAGTTCACTAAAGTGCTCATGGACGGAGGCAGTAGCATCAACATCCTTTATTATGAGATGTTCCATCGCATGGGGTTGACTGATAAGAGTCTTAAAACATCCAACACTCTTTTTCATGGGGTGGGCCTGGTAAGTCGGCATACCCGGTTGGTAAGATTGAGCTAGAAGTAGCCTTTGGGGATGAGTATTACTCTAGGGCTGAGATATTAAGTTTTGAAGTGGTTAAGATCAAAAGCCCATATCACGCTCTGTTTGGTCGTCCGGCTTATGCTAAGTTCATGGCTTGGCCGTGTTATGTTTATCTGCAGCTCAAAATGCTGGGTTATAAAGGCACTATCACAGTACATGGAAGCCGGAAGATAGCCCTGGAATGTGAAGAAGGTGATGCGGCTTATGCCAAATCTGTTTGTGCAACGGATGAATTGAAGTTTTATAAGGATAACGTTGACCCAACAGATATGACATCTTTGAAGAAGCCAACTATGGAGCATGAGCCGGCATTGAAATTTAAGTCAGCTGATAGCTGATGATACTAAGATGATTGATTTTGTGCCTGGCGACTCGTCCAAACAGTTCATTATCAGTGCCAATTTGGATCCAAAATAGGAAGGCGCGCTCATCGAGTTCATCCGTGAGAACCGGGACATCTTTGCATGGAAGCCTTCTGACATGTCGGGTGTACCATGGGAACTCGCTAAGCACACTCTCAACATTGATCCAAAGTTTAAGCCGATCAGGAAGTTTCTTCGGCGGTTTAATGAGGAAAGGCATAAGGCTATTGGAGAAGAGGTAGCCCGGCTCTTGGCGGCCGGGTTTATTGTTGAAGTTTTTCACCCGGAGTGGCTGGCTAACCCGGTGCTTGTACTAAAAAAGAATGGCACCTGGCGTATGTGTGTGGATTACACAGATTTAAACAAGGCTTGTTCGGCTGATCCTTTTGCTCTCCATCGTATTGACCAAATCATTCATGCTATGGCAGGATGTGAGCTTTGAGTTTTTTGGATGCTTATTTTGGTTATCATTAGATCAAGATGGCAGTTAAGGACCAGGAGAAGATAGCTTTCATGACTCAGTTTGGAGCCTTCTGCTATGTGTCTATGCCTTTTCGGCTTAAGAGCGCCCATGCGACTTATCAGCGATGTGTGCAGAACTGTCTTCATGACCAGATTGGGTGTAATGTTCATGCTTATGTGGACGATATTGTCAGATTTCAGGTTCCGGCAGACCCTTGAGGTTCGAACACTGGGGTGCGCGCGAAGATTTCGCCTTCTACCTACTTGCTCCCCTCCGCCTCGCTAACATCTAAGCTATGGAAAGAACAGTACAAGAGACACAGGGTTTATACTAGTTCGGGCCACCGTTGTGGAGTAATACCCTACTCCAGTGTGTCGTGTGGTGGATTGCCTCTTGGGCTGATGATAATGAGCAATACAAGGAAGAACAGCCTCGCGAGGGTCTGTTCTTGGCTGGGGGGATGAACTGCTAGGAGGAGTTCAGTCACCCCTCTCTCTCTCTCTTCTCGATTCTCTCTCTGATTTCGATCTCGATCTCTTGATTACGATCCCCTCTACCCTGTGGGTGGCTAGTCCTATTTATAGGCAAAGGCCCTGGGCCTCTTCCCCAAATATTGAGCGGGAAGGGCGCCAACAATTGGCAATTTTGAAGTTGAACATCTGGTACACTTATCCTGACTAAAGTTGGTCCTCGCCTGCCAAAGGCTCTGGTGGTGACGCTGGCTTGGGCTCCACAATGACTTCCTCCCTGCCGTTGGACTGGTCTTGGTCTCGTTTCACCAAAACGGGTGCCTTTGCTTGATGCTCTCGCCTGCGCTTGCTCCCTTTGCACCAAAGAGGAAAGGAGGACACTCCGCGGCTGGCGCCCGCCTGGCACCTTTGGTCGTCATGGCTTGCGTCACGGGCACCTCGTGAGGTACCCCGCCTTGATCTCTCCGCCTCCTCGCGAGCCAGCCTGATGAGGCCGTGCCTGAGGAAGCTCCGTGTCGTCCACCTCGCGAGGCTTGGCCCCTCGCGAGGGTCTTGGGTCTGTGTTGATGAAGACGGGCTGTGCTGGGCCCCCTTTGAGCCACGCCGCAGGCCGCAGGCAGGCAAGTCTGGGGACCCCCGTTCCCAGAACGCCGACAGTAGCCCCCGGGCCCAAGGCGCGCCCGGACGTGGCCGTGCAGGGAGGCGAAAGGGCAAGGGTGAAGCACCATGGGCCCTAACAGCCTGCGGCCTTGGGCGCCGCGTGGTCGTTGATTGGACGCGGGCATCTCCACTTCCCCACGGTGCCTCGGCAACTGCACGGATTTGACAAGTCCCTGCATGCAAAGCGGGTCATGATTACCTGTGATCGTGGAGGTCGGCGGTTGGCCTTCGCCGGCCATAAGTATGGAACGGTGCGCGCCCTTCCAATCCATCCCTTCTTACTTCTCCTTCTTCCCGGTCCTTGCTCCGTCTTGCTGCAATAGCTCCGATCCACTGGTTCTCGATGACAGAGAAGGGAAAGGCTCCCCGAGAGGAACCAGACCCGCTCCCGCCGAAGAAACGGCTCGACCTCCACGGCCGGGACGAGGGGGCCCATCAGGTGGTGTCGAGGCCCTGGTGCAAGCAGCCACCGCCGGGGTTCCCGCTTCCCTTGTACACCCACATCGAGGGCTCTGAAGGAGTCGATGCCGATCACCACGGGTGGCGCCGCCGTCGGCGACGACGGGTCACGAAGGTGTGGGTCGTCCCCCCTGGGGTCCACACCGAAGGCTCCTCCCGAGAGTTCGTGCTCCACGCCGCCATGCCTCCTCAGTCCTGGATTCGCCTTCCTCCCTTCTTCGCCTCCATCATCCGGCATGGAGAGCTCCTGGAGCTTTGGCTGCAGCACGCCGACTGCAGCGCCCTCGCGACCGAGGCAGAGGTCGCGGTCGTTGCCCCGGGCGAGGTCTTCATGACTCGAGGCTGGAGCGAAATCGCCCGGGTTTGCGGGACAAGAGGCGCCTTCGCGATCCACTTGGAGTACGATGGTGCTTCGGTGATGTTCTTCAAGGTCTTCGATGCGAACGGGCGCTGGCTGGAGTGCTGCCCCGGGAGAGGTGGTCGGGACCCTGCTACGGCGAGGACTGGGCCCGCCGATCGCTCCCTTGGCGGCTGCTCAAGCGGCGGAGGCGTCGGAGGTTCCAGCGACTCCGGAGAGCTCTTCGCGACTCCGGAGACGAGCGATGACAGCTACGAGCCCCCGAGCCGGCGCTGCTCCTGGAGCAGGGCAGGCTCGTCAGGGCGTCGCCGACTCTGATCTGGATGGGGTTGGCGCCGGTGCTTGACGACCCACTATTGATGATGGCGTCTTTTGCAGGGGCGCGCGTAGTTAGCGTCCTTTTAGGATCTGTTCCCTGCGAGTAATCAAAGACGCGTCCCGTGGGGGCTTGTAAGGTGCCTGTAGTCCTGTTTTGTTAATATAACCCTTGTCGTAGAACTATGCGAGTTGCTCATTCCGTCTTAGCTCAGTTCTCCCTTTCGAACCTCACGAGGGCTTGGTGCTCTGCGCCGACAGGTCCCAGTCCCAAGGCGGCTTCAACCGTCGTTAGTATGCCAGGTCGCGATGCCGTGGTCAAGGCCAGGAGGTAAGCGACCCGGGGTCCGGTAAGAGCCCCTGAGTCACGATGCTCAGGAGGTCCCCTTTGGCGCTCAAGCAGCCGTCGTTCGGTGAGAAAGGAGAGCGGCGTCGCTAACACGGGATTGCATTAGGTGCGGGGATGGTGCCACGGTAGCTGGTGCTTCCGGGTGGTGACTTATCTCAAGAATCAGGGGTCGCTCTCTGGTGTGTCGCCAGGTCCGTGCATTGGCAGGCATGCGGTTGCTCGGCGAGGTCCTCGCGTGTCCCTCCCCTCTCGCCTTTGCTCCCCTTTCTGCTCTACGTCCTCGGGTCCCGGCCCTCGAGCGAGTTTGAGCCGTCGCTGGTATGCCAGGTCGCGATGCCGTGGACAAGGCCAAAGGGTGAGGGCTGGAGAGCCAGTAGGAGCCCTGAGTCGCGATGCTCAGGCACCCCCCTTTAACGTGCAAGTGGTTCGCGCAGATGAGAGTGAATGAGACACCGCAAGGGCCTCACCTGACGCAGCTCCTTTAGGAGATCCTGTAGACCCATCATAGAAAGAACAAGGGGTTGCCATGACAATTGACAGTCAGCCGTTGGTTGCTTCCGAGGGGCGATGAGGCACTGAAGGCTTGACAAGGTGGTGCTATTCGGGGCTGTCGTGGCCAGAGCTCAGCCATTCAGGTTTGTCGGCGTTGCAGGGATGGACCCATGCGCAAGAGTCGTGCCGTTTGGGAGCAGCATCGTCAGTTGGCGTCAGTTGAGCGGGCAACTAGGTCAAACACATTAGCCGCGAAGGAGTGGATTCATTCAAATAGATGCTGGGAAGGCGGACATCACTGGGTCAGGCCCGAGCGACTTGGGGATGATGCAGCCCGTGGGGCGCCCCCAACAAAGTAAGCTAACAACATGAAATAAAAGGGATACATGCCGCAGGGACGGACCCACGCGGCCTGGGAATAATGCAGCCCTGGGGGGCGCTCCCAGCTGGAAATGAAACTTGAAAGATGTCACCTGATGATGTTGAGGACGAAGGAGTGTTGGTGTAGCAGATTCGGTGGGCTGCGGAAACCGATCCTCACGAGCCCCCAGGCCCAGGGGCCTCGGGAGGCTCCGGAGGCGCTGGTGGCTCCTTGCGGACCATCTCCATCTCCGCCAGGGCTGCGGAACGCCTAGCCTCTTGAGCCTCCATGATGCCCCTCATGAGGCGCTGGTACGTGGCAGCCGCGTTCGGCAAGGTGTAAGGCATGCGAACGTAGCTGTGGGGTGGACCTTCGCAGCGCCCCACTCGCGAGGGCCAGAGGCACTCCAGAGAGGCGACTCGATTGAGCCCTGGTATGTCGATGCAGACGCGCAGCCCACCATCCTCGCCTGGTTGGGGAGCCACAGCTGGTAGGCGGCGGCCGCCTTTCATGACTCTTGACTCCTGTAGCTCCTGAATGGCCTTGCTGACGAACTCCTGAGGGTCTGGCTCTCCTTGCCTTACTCCTTCTTGAGGGAAATGTGCTTCGAAACACGCCTCCATGTGGTGCCCAAGCGCCTCCCTCGTGACCTTAGCCAGGTCGGTGGCCCTCCAGGGGAGAGCCCCCGAGCCCTGCCTGAGGAGGGCGCCGAGCGCGCTTTCCTATGTGATGGAAGGAGGTTCCCCCTAGGCAGGCGCGGGCCCTGAGGGGCCTGCCTCCTGAGGGGCTGGGCCGGACGATGTCTTCTTCTTCTTGGGGGCGGTCTCGGGAAGCCTCCTGCTTCTGCGACCCGGGTCTTCCAGTAATGCGGCCTGGAAGGCTCGTTCCAGGGAACACACCGCGTCCTTCTCTTCACAGGGCACCGTGATGACTCCGCCACTTCCTGGCATCTTGAGGACGTTGTAGCCGTGGTGAGTTACGGCCATGAACTTGGCCAGCGCTGGGTACCCAAGGATGGCATTGTACGGCAGGCGAATGTGAGCAATGTCAAAGTCGATGAGCTCGTTGCGGTAGTTGTCACGTGCCCCAAAGGTCACATGGAGGCGGACCTGCCCAATCGGGACAGTGGAGCCGTTGGTGACTCCGGAGAAAGGCTTGGTTGGCTGAAGCTGGTTGTAGGGCACTTGGAGATTGTTGAATGTTTCCACGGACAAGACATTGAGCCCTGCCCCGCCATCGATGAGGGTCCTGGTGACCACCATGTTGCTGATGATTGGGGAACAAAGCATCGGGAGGACTCCAGCTGTGGCCGCGCACTTGAGCTGATCTGCTGAGCTGAACGTGATGGCGCACGCCGACCACCTGAGAGGGCGTGTGCCTTCAAGCTTGGGGAGGACTGCATTCACTTCGCGGGCGAACTGCTTGAAGATGCGTTGAGAGGCTGGGGCTTGAGCCCCTCCCAGGATGCAAGCGATCGCGCGCGGCTCCTAGAAGCCCCCAGCCCCCTCGTCCTGATAGCGGTCCTCGTTTCTCCTTTGCTGCGGCGGCAGCGGAGGGAGGCCTGCGTTGCCTGGCGGGCGATCCTTGGAAGGTTCGGGCTGATCTCTGCCCCGCTTGGTGTCTGGTTCTGCCGCGAGCACGACAGCCCCCTTGCGCTTCACATCCTTGGCCTTGGGCTTCTTCTCTTCTGGGTCTGCGGCAGGCAGCTCAAGGAGGGAGAGACACCCTTCCTCAGCCCTGGCGCACTTGGTTGCCAAGTTGAACAACTCCAAGGAAGTGCACAGGTCTTCATGCATCGCCAGCTCCTCCTTCATCTTGACATCGCGCACGCTGTCGGAGAAGGCTGAGATGATGGCCTCCTCGGTCACCTTGGGAATCTTGAGGCGTGCGTTGTTGAAGCGCTGGATGTACTTCTGCACAGTCTCTCCGGGTTGTTGCTTGATGCGGCGCATGTCGCTCACGGCAGGTGGCCGGTCGCGAGTACCTTGGAAGTTGGCGATGAAGCGGGTGCACATCTCGTCCCAGGAGGAGATCGTGCCTGGAGCCAGGTTCAGGAGCCAGGTGCGGTCCCCATCCTTGAGCGCCATGGGGAACCAGTTCGCCATGACCTTCTCGTCTCCGTTGGCAGCTTCGATGCCCAGCTCATAGAGCTGGAGGAACTCCGCAGGGTCGGCCGTGCCGTCGTAATGAGGAGGCAGGTCTGGCTTGAACTTGCCGGGCCACGCGACGCTGCGTAGCTCGGTGGTGAAGGCATGGCAGCCTGCTGTGGCCACGGGAGGCCTTGGGTGATGCAGAGCTTGGTCTTGCATGTCCCCATGCGCTGTAGCTGGGAGCAGCGCGGGGTCTTGACGTGCGGGAGCAGGAGCATGGTCGCGACGTGCTGGAGCAGGGAGCGCCCGAGCAGCTTCTTGCGGGCGAGGGACTTCTTGGCAGCTCTGCTCTTGCCGCGCTGGCACCTGATGGAGCGGGTTCCACCTGGGGGCCACGCGCCTTGGAGCCATGGCGCCTTGTTGAGGAGGAGGCGACCGGGGCGCCGCCGGAGCTTCGTCGCCCACGCGGGGCGGGGTGGGGTGCAGCGGAACGGACGGCGCAGGAGAGCCCTCTACGGTGCGGACGAGCTTGGCGACGCGGTCGAGCCATTCTTCGTAGACGTCGTCGACGGGACGGTAGCGCAGGAGCTCGTTTGCCGCGATGAGCGTAGCTCGAGCCTCCATGGGTGCGCGGAGCGCGCGGGACGAAGAACCAGCTGGGGTGAGCGAGGGAGTAGCGGTGTGGCCGTCTTGCCGCACGGACGGATACTGAGACGATGCTTGCTGCTCGTCCCCCGCCGGGCCGGTGGCGGAGTTGATGGCAGGTGACGGGGAACGGCGAGGACGCCTACCGACAGGAGCCATCTGGGCGACGCGGGAAGCGAGAGCGGCCCAGCGCTCGGCGCGGGCCCGACGATCGTCAGACATGGACGCGATGGTCGGAGGAGAACGGGGTGGTGGAAGACGAATTCCGGCGCACCCCTACCTGGCGCGCCAAATGTCGGATTTCGGGTTCCGGCAGACCCTTGAGGTTCGAACACTGGGGTGTGCGCGGAGATTTCGCCTTCTACCTACCTGCACCCCTCCGCCTCGCTAAGATCTAAGCTATGGAAAGAACATCACAAGAGACACAGGGTTTATACTGGTTCGGGCCACCGTTGTGGTGTAATACCCTACTCTAGTGTGTGGTGTGGTGGATTGCCACTTGGGCTGATGATAATGAGCAATACAAGGAAGAACAGCCTCGCGAGGGTCTGTTCTTGGCTGGGGGGATGAACTGCTAGGTGGAGTTTAGTCACCCCTCTCTCTCTCTCTCTTCTTGATTCTCTCTCCGATTTCGATCTCGTTCTCTTGATTACGATCCCCTCTACCCTGTGGGTGGCTAGTCCTATTTATAGGGAAAGGCCCTGGGCCTCTTCCCCAAATATTGAGTGGGAAGGGCGCCAACAATTGGCCATTTTGAAGGGGAACATCTGGTACACTTATCCTGACTAAAGTTGGTCCTCGCCTGCCAAAGGCTCTGGTGGTGACGCTGGCTTGGGCTCCACAATGACTTCCTCCCTGCCGTTGGACTGGTCTTGGTCTCGTTGCACCGAAACGGGTGCCTTTGCTTGATGCTCTCGCCTGTGCTTGCTCCCTTTGCACCAAAGAGGAAAGGAGGACACTGCGCGGCTGGCACCCGCCTGGCGCCTTTGGTCGTCATGGCTTGCATCACGGGCACCCCGTGAGGTACCCCGCCTTGATCTCTCCGCCTCCTCGCGAGCCAGCCTGATGAGGCCATGCTTGAGGAAGCTCCGTGTCGTCCTCCCCACGAGGCTTGGCCCCTCGCGAGGGTCTTGGGTCTGTGTTGATGAAGACGGGCTGTGCTGGGCCCCCTTTGAGCCAGCCGCAGGCCGCAGGCAGGCAAGTCTGGGGACCCCCATTCCCAGAACGCCGACAGATATAGTGGTTAAATCCAGGGCAAAGGAAACCTTGACAGCTGATCTGAAGGAAACTTTGATAACCTCCAGATCTACGAGATGATGCTTAACCCGGCCAAGTGTGTTTTTGGAGTCCCAGCTGGCAAGCTTTTTGGTTTTTTGGTGTCTAACAGAGGCATTGAGGCTAACCCGGAAAAATCAAGGCGGTTACATCTTTGGTTAAACCGGTGTGTATCAACGATGTTTAGCGGCTGGCGGGTCGTGTAGCAGCTTTGAGCCGATTCATAAGCCGGTTGGGTGAGAAGGCTATGCCGTTGTATCAAATGATGAAAAAGACAGATGGCTTTGTTTGGAGTGACGTTGCCCACTCCGCCTTTGAAAGTTTGAAAAGATAGCTTGATGAGCTGCCGATTCTTGCTGCCCCCATTGAGAAGGAGCCACTATTGCTATACGTAGCTGCTAACTCACGAGCCGTCAGCGTGGCCATTATTGTGGAACGCAAGGAGGCTGGCAAGAAACATTCGGTTCAACGGCCAGTTTACTACGTCAGTGAGGTGCTCATTGAATCCAAGCAAAGATACCCACATTGGCAAAAGCTTGTTTATGGGGTGTTCATGGAAAGTCGGAAGCTTAAGCATTACTTCCAGGGTCATCCTATCACTGTGGTTAGCTCTGCTCCTTTAGGAGATATTATTCAGAATAGAGAAGCCACGGGACGAGTCACCAAGTGGGCCATTGAGCCTGGGTGTCATAATTGAAAGTATGTGCCACGTACGGCCATTAAGTCTCAAGCACTGGTGAACTTCATTAACGATTGGACGGACTCACAGATAGCCGAAGAGAAGCCAGACAACACATATTGGACGATTCATTTCGATGGGTCCAGACAGTTGGAAGGCTCGGGGGCTGGAGTTGTTTTAATTTCTCCTCGAGGTGACAAGTTCTGTTATGTGTTGCGATTGATGTTTCATTGTACTAACAACACAACAGAATATGAGGCCTTGCTCCATGGTCTTCTAATGGCTAAAGAGATGAGTTTAAGCCGGGTACGGTGCCTTGGCGACTCAGGTTTGGTGGCTCAGCACGTGTCAGGCAAGTGGGATTCCAAGGACCCTCTCATGGCGGCTTATCGCCGGGAAGTTAATGTTGTTGCTGGACATTTCAAAGTTATCAGGTGGAGCACATTGACCGCAGAAAAAACGAAGCGGCTGATGCTTTAAGCCGGTTGGGATCTGTAGCGACCAGACCTCAAACGGTCCAATCTCTGTGCTCCAGTGTCATCCCTGGATCAGTAATGTTGACACCGCACAGTACTTGAAGGATTTATAACAAAGTAGCAATCACACACTTATTACAACGAGTGTCTCAAAAGAGAACTTATTACAGTTAACATGGCTTAAGGCCATCTAACAACGATAACAGCGGAAGGCTTGGAAGATAAGTGAGTCCATCAACTCCAACAGCATCACTGAGTATAGAACCACGACCTAAAAGGCTCCTTACTCATCGTATGAAAAGTCTGCAACATGAACGTTGTAGCCTGAAACGGTTCAATACATGGAATATGCTGGCAAGGTAACACATAGACAGCAATGAAAGAATAAGGTTATACTACATGCATATTTGGCTGGTGGAAAGCTCTATGGTTACAGTTTTACGTAAAGCCAAATTTTCCCTACTACAAAGGAATAAATTTTATTTAACTATCATGGTAGTTGTTAAACATTGAGAGTGTAGACACCCTCTCAATCCCAATTAAGCATCATCACTAAAACCCAACAAAATTAATTAGAGTAACATGATGAGATTCACATGATAATCCAAGTACTAGATACTCAAATTGTCCATAACCGGGGACATGGCTAACCATGATAAGTTTATACACACTGCAGAGGTTTGCGCACTTTTCCCCACAAGACTCGATCTCCTCCGTTGGGATTCTCGCACTACATGGTGTTTGAGAAACAGATGACCGAGACATAGTCTTTCAGAAGCGCTTGCACCTTATGAACGGGTAGACCGTACCAACCTACAACCCCTACATCTGCTAGTCTACCACTGTAAGAGTTCGCACGACTTAGCCAACTATGCTAGAGCCCATAGTAGCTTGTGGCTGCACACGGAAGTTTCTACTATGAATAATCTCATGATCCCTTTGAGCCTGGGTGGCGGTCCATAAAGAAAAACAGGCAATCGCTGGAATACCCAGGTGCCTCAATCCACCCAGATGTGTGTCTAAGTGGCCACCTTAAATAAACCATTAATTTAACAATCTCACATATGTCATGGATACACTCACCCAATCCACGTCTACTAGCATAGCATGGCATAATGAGCAAACATAGAAATAACTCCCAAGGGTTTGATAATAAAACAGGTAATAGGTACTACCTCATCTACTTCCCAAAACCCACATATTAATAAGATCCTAATCATGCAATTGTTTGAGGATTGATCTAATGCAACAAAACTTGGTAGTAAAGAGGTATGATCAAAGTGTTACTTGCCTTGCTGATGATCCGCAAAACCTAGCGATTCAAGTAGCAAGCAGCGCACTCCGGGTACTCTATCGCAAACAAACAAGCGTACAATAAGTACTCATCTAATGCATGGGTAAAACTCAAATAAGAGATCTAACCAGAAAGTTCAACTTAAGAACTCCGGTTTGCAAAAGGAATCATATCGAACGAAGCAACGAAAAACAAGCGGCAAAAGAAACAAGCTTCGTTTACTAATCTGGATCTAGGTCAAATTTTACAGAGGCAAAAACTTGTTTAAGATGGTTAAACGGAAATACGGTTTTGAGACGAAACTCCAGGCGCTTGAATTGCCTGATTTCGACAAACGAGCGAAAAGTTATACTAGAACGAAAATCGGATCAGAAATCACGATCAGAAAAATCGCGGAAAAAATCCGAGAAAAAGAAAAACGACGAACAGATTAACGAACGAGCGTTCGTTAACTGGATCTAAACAATGAACACGTTTGTTAAAACGAATGAACGGGCGAACGCTCGCTAAATAACCTAAACCGAAAAAAATCAATCTAATAAAAAACGGATCTAAAAAAACCAACAAAAAACTGGCAGAAAAACCGAACGGTTTTTCTAAAAAAGGCGGCGGGTCCGGCGTCGGCGGCAGCGGCTTGGGGTGCGGGCTAGGGTTTCCTGGGGCGGCGGCGTCTTGGGCTAAAGTGGCTCGGGGTGGCGCTATTTAAAGGGCCCCGGCCAAAGCAGTCCTGGCCGATCCCGGCCCGTAGTCGGTTCAGTTTTTTTAATAATTACGCGCAGAAAAACAAATAAAGAAATACTAAACGGACTCCAAAAATCCCGAAATAAATTTTTTCCCGGCTTCTAAAATCAAGCCACACAGGATGAACATTTATTTGGGGCCTAAATGCAATTTTGAAAATGCACATTTTTCCAAAATTCAAATAAAATAGCAAATAAAACCAAAATAAAATCTTATTTGATTTTATTATTAAATCCCCAATATTTCTTTATTTTTGGGAAAGTCATTTTATTCCCTCTCTCATATTTTTATGATAGAAATAAATGAAGATAAAATAAATAAAATCAAATGATCCTATTTTCCAAATTTGAGAAAACTCAAATATGAAAATAACGAAATCCCCAACTCTCTCCGAGGGTCCTTGAGTTGCGTAGAATTTCTAGGATCAACCAAAATGCAATAAAATATGATATGAAATGATGATCTAATGTATAACATTCCAAATTGAAAATTTGGGATGTTACAGGATCTCAGTGTAAGCCGGTGCCACCTAACACTTTTCTAGATGTTCTACATAACCCTTCTGTCAAACTGCCTACAGACGAAGATTTGGTCGTTCCAGACCTGGAGGCACAGTTAGTGGCGACTCTTCATGTTATTCCATATTGGACGTTACCGTATTTGGCTTACATGACTCGGAGTGAGTTGCCAAAGGATGAGACCTTGGCTCGACAGATAACCCGGTGGTCTAAGTCAATGCCAATTTCCAACGGTGAGTTGTATCATCGCAACATCACTGGAGCGTTTCAACGTTGTGTCTCTCCTGAAGAAGGTCAAGAATTTCTTCGTGAGATCCATGAAGGGGATTGTGGTCATCGCGCTGGTTCAAAGTCTCTTGTGGCTAAAGCTTTTCGTCATGGTTTTTACTGGCTAACGGCTCATGCTGATGCAGAGGATCTGGTCAGTAGGTGTGATGGGTGTCAAAAATTTGCGCGACGAGCGCACGTGCCGGCTCAAGAATTATGGATGATTCCAATCACTTGGCCGTTTGCAGTCTGGGGGCTTGACATGGTTGGACCTTTTAAAAAATCCAAGGATAAAAAGACACATCTTTTGGTGGCAGTTGACAAATTTACAAAATGGGTTGAGGCAGAGCCGGTTAGTAAGTGTGATGCAGCCACGGCAGTTCAGTTCATGAAAAAGGTGATCTTTCGTTTTGGCTTTCCACATAGCATTATAACTGACAATGGTACTAATCTATCCAAAGGCGATATGGAGTAGTTTTGTCAACGTGAGCATATCCGGCTTGATGTTTCGTCAGTAGCCCACCCCCAATCCAATGGTCAAGCTGAGACAGTAAATCAAGAAATCTTAAAAGGTCTCAAGCCCCGGCTTATGGTTCCTTTACAACAGAAGTCGGGTTGTTGGGTAGAGGAGTTACCCTCAGTACTGTGGAGCATCAATACCACTCCTAACAGGTCTACGGGCTATACGCCTTTCTTCATGGTGTATGGAGCAGAAGCAGTCCTACCTAGTGATATTCGTCATGACTTGCCCCGTGTGGCAGCTTACGTTGAAGCTGATAATGAACAAGCCCGACAGGATGCACTTGACTTGTTAGATGAAGAGAGAGATTTGGCAGCAACCTGGTCAGCAATTTACGAACAGGACCTGTGCCATTATCACGGCCGCCGGGTTAAGTCTAGAACCTTTCAAGAAGGTGACATGGTGCTCCGGCTCATCCAGGATCAGTCCGATGCACACAAGTTATCCCCACCTTGGGAAGGACCCTTTGTGGTCAGCAAAAATTTAAAGGATGGGTCATATTACCTTATCGATGTTCGAGAGCATAAAGACTCATGTAAGTCGGAGGAGGAGACCCGCCGGCCGTGGAATATTGCTTAGCTTCGCCCATACTATACTTGAGCCACCGGCTCTCACCATGTACATACTTTGATATGTTATGATAAGTAATAAAGCAGGACCTCTGTCCTTTTTCCTCCTCAATGGTCATATATTTTCATTATTCTCATAATTCAAACAACCATTAGGGGGCTGATCGTATCCGAATCTAGCTTAACCCTTTTGGTCCGGCTCATGATCGTATTCGACTCTAGCTGTAAACCTCATGGTCACTTGGGGGCTTCCTGTTCAAACATAGGTCATATTCGAACCAAAGAGAACATAGCTGTTGTAACCCTCTTGACCGGCGCAAAGCCAAACTCACTAGGGGGCTTCTTGATCGTATCTGAATCATAGCTTCACCCCTTTTGAGTCCGACTTGGATCGTATTCGAATCAGGTTCGTTAAAAACCGCTCAAGGTCATTTGGGGGCTTCCTGTTCAAACATAGGTCGTATTCGAACCAAAGAGAACATAGATGTCGGTACCCTCTTGATCGGCGCAACGCCTAAACCACTGGGGGGCTACATGGTCGTATTTGAATCCTAGCTTAACCCCTTTGGTCCAGTTTACTGATCGTATTCGAATCAGAAGCCTCCAAATTACTCTTAATGCTTGATTTACATCATTTTGAAACATCCTGTTTTGTTTTCCTAGTTTTTGTTGTCTCAAAGCTAACTGCACGTAAGGTATCAATTTTAACCGGCTCGGTTATTTGACAATGAGTGGCCAAGGGATAGCAATCATCAGGCATATCAAGGTTTTGGCTTCTATAAACATTACGGTCGTCAACCTTATTGTCCGGTTCATATAAGTCAGCAATTCGGAATCAAAGAACATAGGTATGACATTATTGTTCATAAACAAGCTTATTTGTATCTTTTCATTAATCAAAGGTTTTTTCAGCCGTGTTTATCTTACATCTGGTCCTGTTTTTTACACCATGATAATTTCATAGTTATGTATCGGTTTTTTTGACCCGTCCAACGATCAACTGCCAGGACAATTTTTTATCTTTTGCATACAAGAACAGATTCAAGCACTGCAGATGTGATCGCAGATATAATTCATATATTGACATTACGAGTAAAAGGTCATATGCAACATCCTATGCACGATGTCATAGGAAAAATATGTAGTTTTCAAACTAACCTATTACAAGGCATTGAGAGCCCAAAAGGTTAGACTATTTTCTCTCTTAAGCAGGTCTCAAGCTAAAGGATGAATTATTCAGATGGTTATGACTCCTCCCTGGACGGCTCACCTCCATCCACTGACTGGAAGTTGGGATTGGAACGGTCAAAGTCGTTCAGAGCAATGAACTCGGCCTCATCGTCAATTAGGCCGGCCGGGTCAACTTCCAGGGCCAAAGTGTGTTGGCGAACCGGCGGGATAAGATCTGTCAATTTATAAGAGGGAGTCACCATCTTTTTATTAGCCACATCAAAACCCAGCTGATATTTGTCAATGTTGGTCTCCTCGCCAAGAATGGTAGCTCGAGGACGAACTCCCCTCACACAGGCAATAAAGTCATCTTACTCAAACGGAGTCCCGTCTTCCTTCACGGTAGGGTACCCCTTTGCCACGTCCACCGGGTCTAAATCTGGCACCCAGGCTTTGGAGCGGCTCAGGGCAGTCAGGGCTCCGACTCTTGCACAAGACCGTTGGACCTCTTGATATCTGGCAGGTAAGATGGATAGCTTCTTCATTACATCACTCAAATGGTTGGGTCCTTGGTTGGCAGGGGAGATCGTAGCAAGTGCCCGTTGAGCCCCAGTATATAGTTGCTCCACCAAGGTATAAACCGCCTTCAGTTTTGTCACACTATTTTGACTCAGATTGTTACTCCATGGACCTGTGAGTGTTTTAACAAAGGTTCAGCAGGCAGTTTATATTCCTGGTCAAAATAAGACTATAAGTGATTAATGCAAATGACTCGCCAAAGATTGCGGAGGCCATTTGAGACACACGGTTTTTAAAGCCGGTGAGCTCAGTGGTAACTTCCTCGAGAGTCGTTTCTACTATCTCAGCACGTTGTATCAACATGCCTTCTCATCAGCCCAAGATTTCTTCTTTGCATCCAAACTGGTCTTCAGTTTTTCAGCTTCAGAGAGGCTCAATTGAAGTTTGGAGTCAGCAGTCTTTATCTCCGCTTCTTGATCCGCCAGCCGGGTCTTTGCATCCGTCAGTTGAGAGCTCAATTCAGTTAGGGTGGTCTACAAACATGCACAGGTGTGTCAAAATTTAAATACAAGTTATACTGATTAAATTCCCAAGTGCTTTGCAATGCAACACCACTTGGCACTTGGGGGCTAATGTCTGTCAAAGAAGTTCCTTTTTCCAGGCTTAAAGTCCCAAGTATTTTACAAGTAACAACACTTGGCACTTGGGGGCTAATGCATGACCTTTTGAAAGTTTTTTCATATTAAGCTAGATCACAGTATTTATTTCGACTAATTCAAGACAGTTATGAAGTTAAGTACCAGCTCAGTTGCGATAAATTGAGCCGACCCTTGGGGACTAAAGGTGAAAGATAAAGATGGATTTAAGGAGAGGGTATCAAATTGTATCACAAGTCTATAGATCATTCAGATTCCTCATAATCCGGAGACTTGGGGGCTGGCAGAGCATATATAAGATGGTGAAAGTCAGTGAACATACCTCATATTTCACCTGAAGTTGCTTGACCATCTCAATTTCTGAGTCACGGCTAGAATGCACGTGACTGAGGTAGCCAGACAACATGTCACTAACGTTCAGATGAGGGTAATGAGAGACATCAAACCGCACCTTCTGCCTCTCTAAATCCTCTTCTTTAGCAGAGTGTCGGGCCAATAAAGTGGGGTTGCCCGGCTTAACAAATCGACTACCAGTAATCAAGACATCATTGTCAGAAGTTGTCGGCGGGTTGGCAGAGCTAGATGGTTCAGTGATAGCCGGATTAAGAGTGGTTTCATCAGCTGACAGCTCAGGAGGGTCCGATTGAACATGAACAGCCGGGTCTTCTGGCGCTTCAGATTGATCAGGAGGAGTTGGTACTGCCAGTTCAGGTGCAGGATCTTTCGGGTTTTCTGCCGGCTTAGTCACCTTAGCTCTCTTGGACTTTGCTTGACCGCTAAGAAAGATTTTATGAGACAGTTAGTATAATAATGCAGTTTAAGATGTAGAAGAAATATGATTGTCCTTACCCAGGGGCAGTCTTGAAATCCGGAAATTGAGTTTGTGACGAGTCGCCAGAAGAGCGAGAAACTTCCTGCAAAGGTAAAATAAAGTTAAGAAAATAAGGAAATAGATTCATAGATAAAAACAAAGGACAAAGGTGAAAGAAACCTCATTCTGGCGTTTTCGAGGAGTTTTTTGTAAGTCGGAAGGTGGTTCATCATCGTCATTGGTCCGGGCTTGACAGCGGCTCTCATGTTGCTGCTTTTTCAAAAGAAAATGAGGTCCAAATAAGCCAAAGGGTGTGAAAACCTTACTTTCCGGGTTACCACTCGAAGTTTCTGTCTTGGCAAAGCGGCTGAGTTGGAGGAAATAGTTACCTCTTCTTCCACGGCCTAGCTGGCACCCGTGTCGTCCTGGCAATAGTCAGTGTCAATAAGATAGTTGAAAAATTGGCCAAGGGAGTCAAGGGCTACCTCCGACTCAGAAACATCATCCAGCTGGAATATGTTAGATGCAATCTTCTTCTTCTTGGGCTTCCGGGTCGTTCTCCTGGCGGCTATGGCAGCGGCTCTAGCCTTCTTGGCAGCTTCATGATCATACTTGGCCTTCCAGAAGTCGGATTTGGCCTGTAAACAAATAAACAGGTTAAAACGTCATGCAAGTATTTAAACTACTAAGGAAAACACAAAAAGAGAAAGAGGTTAGGGTTTTTTTTACCTCGGGTGTCGGGTTAAGTTTGCAGAAGGGGTTTAATCCAACCTTACTGTAGTCCTTGTATTTGCCTTTCACAAGGATGGTTGACATTGCAACAATGTCTTCTTCAGTCAATTGAACAGAGCTATAACGTAGAGAGTCATCTGGGCCTCCGCCATATTCATACATTAACTTGGATCGGCGGCTTAGAGGGATGACCCGCCAAGCAACCCAACAACGGATCAGGTCAACTCCAGTTAAGCCATTCCCCAATAAGGCTTGAATCCTGTTGATAGATGGAACAAGCTTCTTGCGTTCAGCAGTAGTAAGCTTGTCAGGGAGCACGAACTTAGAGTCAAGACGCTCCATGCGGTAACCCGACAGTGGTTTTTCATCAGCTGGTGATATATCTTGGCAGTAGAACCAAGTTTGGTTCCAATGTTTAGGATGGCTTGGTAAGACCACTAAAGGAAAGACGGCACCCTCTCGGTGTTGAATCAAGATCCCGCCAAGTTCCAAGCTAGGACGGTTGGTGCACTCATTTTGGCGGTTCAAATAAAAGTACTCTCTGAAGAGCTCCATAGTCGGTTCCTCTTGAAGATATACCTCACAAAGAACTTGAAAATTGCAGATATTGGATATAGAGTTGGGTCCAATATCTTCTGGACGAAGCTTGAAAAAACGCAGAACGTCGCGGAAGAACTTTGAGCTGGGTGGTGAGAAGCCCTGGTTCATGTGATTAGTGAAAATGATAACTTCACTGTCTTTTGGCTGGGGCCGTTCTTCGTCCGGGTCAGGAGCACGATAAGACATAATGTTTTTCTCTGGAAATAATCCTATGGTGATAAATTCCTTCAAGGTATCCTCAGTAACTGTGGAAGGGACCCAGTTGCAGACTGTTGGTGCTTTGGATAGCATGATGAAAAAAGAGCAAGCTGAAAGGAAAGTAATTTGCCGGTTCAATTTATTGATGAAGTTACAGGTTCATGATTATAGTACAGATGAGTAATGGAGGCTTAAATAAGGGCTAATTATATATAAAGGAAAAATAAGCCGGAGTCATAAGCCGCCATGACTGAAAATATTCAAAGGTTGCTTGAGTCAGAAATTGGCTAAGTACTGAGATAAACAGGTTTCACAAGTGGTTGCTATTATTTTGGATCAAAATGGCTCAGAAAAGGGAAAAGAATCTAGACCTAAAAACCAGCACAAAGGAGTTCATCAGTTCTAAGGAGACCTTTGTACAAGAAGAAAGGGATCTGTTAGCCTCTGAAATGGATGTAAAACAACTACCGCATAGATTCTATATTTCTTTTAGATCAAAGGAGGGGGCAGTGGAGAAGTTACAAGGAATCTATGACGAACAGTGAAGAACACAAGAAAGAAACTTCCCGAACCATAACGCAGATCTATGGGGGTGAGTAAGTGAGAGCTTACGGGTGCAGAGCTGCTGCGGAGGATCGCCGCCGTTCTCTGGACAGACTCAGGGTGATGCAGCGGCCGGAGTTGAGGACAACGGTGCGCTGCGGCGGGGCGGAGCTCGAGTGACAGAGAAGTTGCGAGAGGAGGAACAGGAAGAAAGAGGAAGGACCGGACATGCCTATTTATAAGGGATAAGTGAATGGGCAGGCATGAAAATCGAGCAAGACAAAGTAATGATTATCCAGCTAAAATGACGCCTCGGTTTTCGAAAAACATTTAAGATAAGGATCCATTGAAGATGACGTCGTGGCGTTTTTCCAAATTTTCTGAAGATGACGTCCCAGCGGGTTACAGAGCTTTTACAAATAGCAGAAGATGGATTTCGACTAAGTGTTGGGGGTTGACAAGAACAAAGTTCAAATGAACCTGGGGCCTAATGTTGGGAATATGACTACCAGGTATGACCCGCCCAGGAGGGGCCGGGTCAATCTTCATGGCGGGTTATTAAAAGAAGCCCAGCGAATATACAAGGCGATAGTTTATTATAATACTTGTAGTAGGCCCAAGCCTAGAGGCGGCTTAAGGCCCATTGAGGGAGTCCTGGATTAGGGGGTCTATGGACAGCCGGACTATATCCTTTGGCCAGACTGTTGGACTATGAAGATACATGATTGAAGACTTCGTCCCGTGTCCGGATGAGACTTTCCTTGGCGTGGAAGGCAAGCTTGGCAAAACGATATGTAGATCTCCTCCCTTGTAACCGACTCAGTGTAACCCTAGCCCCCTCCGGTGTCTATATAAACCGGAGGGTTTAGTCCGTAGGACAAGATACAATCATACCATTGGCTAGCTTCTAGGGGTTAGCCTCTATGATCTCGTGGTAGATCAAATCTTGTAATACTCATATCATCAATATCAATCAAGCAGGACGTAGGGTATTACCTCCATCAAGAGGGCCCAAACCTGGGTAAACATCGTGTCCCCTGCCTCCTATTACCATCCGCCTTAGACGCATAGTTCGAGACCCCCTACCCGAGATCCACCGGTTTTGACACCGACATTGGTGCTTTCATTGAGAGTTCCACTGTGCCCTCACCATAAGGCTCGATGGCCCCTTCGATCATCGATAACGATGCGGTCCAAGGTGAGGTTTTCCTCCCCGGATAGATCTTCGTATTCGGCGGCTTCACACTGCGGGCCAATTCGCTTGGCCATATGGAGCATATCAAGAGCTACGCCCCTGGCCATCAGGTCAGGTTCAGAAATTTAAACTACACTGCCGACATCCGCGGAGACTTGATCTTCGACGGATTCGAGCCCGTGTCAGGTGCGCCACGCGATCACGACAAGCATGATTTAGCTCTGCCATCGGATAGTGTTCGGGAGATCACACCTACAACTACTTCGGCCTTCAATCTGGAGCAAACTGCGCCATCCGAGGATGGAGCGATAGACCCCGCCACGGAGGCCGCACTCTCAATGGCGATGGAGCCCGATACTGGCTTCACCCCTTACGAGAGTCGTGTTGCCAAACCACTGGATTCGTCTCCGGCCATGAACTCTGAGCCGCATGCATCCGTGCCTATCGAATCTGACTGGGCGTTGATCATGGAGTTCACATCCGCGGATATCTTTCAGCACTCGCCTTTCGGCGATGTGCTAAATTTATTAAGGTCTCTCTCCTTGACGGGAGAACCTTGGCCGAACTATGTCTGACTAGAACGGGATGCGGACGATGAAGAAATTCGCCGCCCACCCACCACCCACTTAGTAGCCACTGTCGATGATTTAACCGACATGCTCGATTTTGACTCCGCGGACATCGACGGCATGGACGATGATGCAGGAGAGCAACAGGAACTACTGCCCACAGGGCACTAGACAGCCACTTCATCACATGACATATACATGGTGGATACACCCAAAGAAAACGATAATGAGGAACGGGAGGAGACAGCGGATGATGACCCCTCCAAGAAGCAAACAAAGCGTCGGCATAGGCGCCGCTCCAAATCCTGCCTTGGCAAAAACAGCGATAACAGCGCAAGAGAAAATAACACTCCAGTCGACTCCAGAGGATGAAGCTGCAAACGGCGAACATAGTATGGACCCGACATCCGAGCACGGTGACGCTGAGGATAAACCTCATCAAACCCCCTCTGGGGAGGAAAACAGTCCGGACAAAGATGCACACATCATCCCGGAAAAATCACTCGAAGCAAGAGAACCTCCGCAGAAGGCTTATTGCCACAGCGAGGAGTCTGAAGAAGCAGAAGCAAAGGCTTAAGGCCGCACAAAATACGCTCAACAGCAGGTGGAAGAAAGTGCTTGACAACGTAGAAAGTATGGTGGAAGTTACCACACAAAGAGCTATCCAAAGTGCAAGCTATTACCTAAATTCGTCGATGAAGCCTTAGAGCTCACACAGCCGAAAAATAATACGGCCAACCGGCCGGATCAACCACCTTGCGACCGCAATAGAGTGGCTAATAAGGTCGCACATAAGTCAACACACGATCTACGTGAGGACTTGCGCCAAAAATCCAGTATGACCAGATCCATTTATGGATCTAGGAAGCATGCTCCGGCACAAAATCAAAACCAAACACTACAACCGCCCGAACGCCATGATACACCCAAATACAGGGGTGTCGCACACCCCCTATGTTTCACCGATGAGGTGCTGGACCATGAATTCCCAAAAGGATTCAAACCAGTGAACGTAGAGGCGTACGACGGGACCACAGACCCTGGGGTCTGGATTGAGGTCTTTATCCTCCATATCCATATGGCTCGCGGAGACGATCTCCATGCCATCAAATACTTGCCCCTCAAGCTCAAAGGACCAGCTCGGCACTGGCTGAAAAGCCTCCCCGAAAACTCAATCGGAAGTTGGGAGGAGCTCGAGGATGCTTTTCGGGCTAATTTCCAAGGGACCTATGTACGACCTCCGGATGTAGACGATTTAATTCATATAAGTCAACAGCCCGGACAGTCAGCCCGAAAGCTTTGGAACAAGTTTCTCACTAAGAAGAACCAAATTGTCGACTGTCCGGACGCCCAAGCCTTAGCAGCTTTCAAACACAGCGTCTGAGACGAATGGCTCGCCAGACGCCCCGGCCAAGAAAAACCGAGAACAATGGCAGCCCTGACAAGCCTCATGACCCGCTTTTGCGCGGGCGAAGATAGCTGGTTAGCCCGCAGTAGCACCAGCGACCCAAGCACATCCGAAGTCAGGGATGCAACGGAAAACAATGACGCAATAAAAACAAGCGTCGAAATAAAGAAGATAGCCCAGATAATACAGCAGTAAACGCCGGATTCAGGGGCTCTCGACCAGGTCAGCTGAAAAAGCCTTTCAAAGGCAGCAGAGATGGACTGTCCGGCCTAAACATGATTCTTGACAAACTATGTCAGATTCATGGCACCCCCGATAAGCCTGCAAACCACACCCACAGAGAATGCTGGGTCTTCAAGCAGGCCGGTAAGCTAAACGCCGAACACAAGGGGGGACACCAAGCGAACACGAGGATGAACCTTGCAAGCAAAGCATTGGAGGACAGAAAAAATCCCACCAGAAGTTAAGACAGTAAACATGATCCATGTGACGAAGAGGAGAAGCAAACATGCACTCCGAGACATACGCGCTATAGAGCCCGTCACCCCTAAGTTCAACCGCTGGTTAGCCTGCCCAATCACCTTTGATCACGGAGATCACGTGACAAGCATCCGGTATGAAGGATTGGCTGCCTTGGTGTTAGACCCAACAATAAATGGATACCATCTCACACGAGTCCTTATGGACGGCGTCAGTGGTCTAAATCTGATATATCAGGACACAGTCCGCAAAATGGGGATAGATCCGACAAAAATAAACCACAGTAATACTACCTTCAAGGGAGTAATACCAGGCCCAGAGGCCCGGTGTACGGGCTCTCTATTACTAGAGGTTGTATTCGGTTCTCCTGACAATTTCCGAAGCGAAAAGTTAACTTCTACATCGCTCCATTCCGAAGTGGCTTCCAAGCACTACTCGGAAGAGCGGCTTTCACTCGTTTTAATGCAGTACCACATTACGCTTCTCTTAAGCTTAAGATGCCTGGTCCATGTGGCACCATTACAGTTAGTGGAGATATTGAGCGTTCTCTATGCGCGGAAGAATGCCCGGTGGCTTTAACAGCCGAGCACTAGACGGCCTCTCCAACCAGAATAAATGGCAGGTCGTCAAGACCACGGACACGGTTAAACGAGTCTGGTGCATCACTACAAATACATAAGATTGGTTTGATTGTTAAACCCTCATAAATGGTACCAGGGGCTTCCCGCGTGTAATCAGGGCTAGCTCGGCTCAACTTGACTTATCTTGAATTTTGAAGGTTTATTGATAATAACCAATTTTCTTGCACGACAACTTTCACCTAAGTTCTTCTCTTTTACAGATGACAATCATGCTACACTTGTGCAGGACATGGCACAACGGAGACACAGGCGCAGACGTGCAGCAGGGACCCGCTCAAAGGTTTCTTTTCAGATTAAGACCCTGCGAAAACCTTTTTTACTGTCTCTTGTTGTTCACATCCTCCGGATACTCAATACAACCGAGAAGGTGCTGACGTTATTGGCATGTGGCCATGTCAGGATATTGCACGTACCTGGACACTCGGGCTTTATTATTAAGGGCATTATTCTGCCCGGCATATGTTATAAATACCGAATACCTTAGGGAGTGTTCGGCGTTGCGAGTTTGGCCTTATATGCATCAGCTCCGAATCATGTCTTTGGTCAAATGTTGGGTTTTCCCGGCTCCCATGTTTTGGTACCTTACATTCCGCTATATCGGCTAAGGTAGCACTGGGAGAACTACTGCGATTGTGCCCTGGTTCATCCGAATGAGCACCTCAGTAGAGAAAGCCGAAAACTAACTGTCATGATACAACGCGAGACTAGTCAACCACTTGATGACTTAGCGAAATCTTCGGGATTCCTCCGCATTAACGAAGGGTAGTTTCCCGGTCATGTACATACGCGCCCCGTATTCGGATGAGCGCGATGGTACCACGGGCTATCTAGTAGTCCTGCAGTCAAACTCCTATGGCTAAGTGAAAGTGTTAAAGCAATATAGTCCGATTGCCTCGTTCGCTGTGCTACCACCTCCTCAATGGACAAAGACATTGCATCAAGTGTGAATACGCATTTTTTGCGAACATCCCCACATTATATGCGTGGGGGTTGAAGCCGACGACTGGAAACTTTCAGGTTATATACATATATACATAAATGGCCGCACAAGAGGCATCATAATACTTTTAGGCAAAAGTATAAACACAGCTTTCATAATTCAATAAGATATTGTTTTTACAATGGGAATACATGTCACTAGAACATAATATTCTTCGAGCAATGCGCCTCTATCGAATGAGCGCCTTCAAGGACCTCTTCAAAGTAGTGCTCGGCAGGTACTCGGCCCACGGCCGAACCCTGTGTTGCAATAGAGGTGGCCTCCATATCTTCCCAGTATGTCTTGACACGGGCAAGTGCCATCCGCGCACCCTCTATGCACGCCGACCTCTTTATAGCGTCGATGTGCGGCACAGCGCCAAGGAATTGTTGCACTAAACTAAAGTAACTATTCGGCCTTGGCCCTGCCGGCCACAAATGATCCACAACAGACCTCATGGCAAGTCCGGACAACCTATGGAGCTCGGCACACTCGGCCATTTGCTCATTCAACAGCAGCGGACGCACTGGAGCATGGAACTGTGACCAGAACAGCTTTTCCACTTCACGATCTCTTTGATCCTTGAAGTACTCGGCCGCATCAGCAGCACTTGCTGCCAAATCCACGTATGCGTCCGCCGAACTCCATAGTTGATCAAGAGGAGCATACTTCGAATCTCCGAACTAAGTCCGTAACAAAAACTGCTTCCTAGCCGCGATATCTGCAGCTTGACGTAGCTCCTCCTTCGTCGCTCTGATTTTGGAGCGGGCTTCCTTGGCTGCTACCATGGCCTTCTCCAGGTTCGTCACCTTCGCTCTGCTTTCTTTTTCAAGAAGCTGGTAACGGTCAGCGGCATCTTTCAACTCAACGGCCATCTTGGATACTCTTTCCTTGCTTTGGCAATGTGCGGCTTGTTCGTCCCTCAGCTCTTCGACCGCCTTTAGAGTGGCCACATTGCTATTTCTTGCTTGTTCCTTGGCTCGGGCAAGCTCCGCCCGAAGGGTCTCCACGGTGGCAGCTCCATCTGCAGTCACAACATATTAAGATACCGGCATCATGCTCCTCTTACTATGTGTTGATCACCAGAGAAATCACTTACCCTGTGCCTCGTCAAGCCGCTTTTTGACAAGCACGATGTCGGCATCAGCCGCATCAAGTTGCCGCTATAGCTCGGCAAACTCATCAGTCCGGCTAGCCACCGGACCTTCAGCCACCTGCACATAAAGGCGGTCTGGTTATTACCTAGGACTATGATCCTCTGTTTGCCGCTGTTTTCGACGGCAACCAGAGTCTCAGGGGCTACTATCTGCATAGGGCACACCTAGTGTGTGCGGTACTGTCAAAAAGATACACTATTTCATGTACCTCAAAGCCTTTCAGCAGGCTCATAAAAGCTTCATGCAAACCACTTTCGGCGGATGAAATCCTTTCAATTACCGTACCCATTAGCGTATGATGCGCTTCTGAGATGGCCGCTTGCTCCAGAAGATCCTTCAGTGCGTCCGACCGCACACTATATGGTTCCCGACTCTTTATGTTGCTCTCTTTAGGAGCCGAATACTGAGGACTCCGGGTGGCCAAAGGATTACCCTCTGGCCTTGGCGGATCAGGAGAAACCCTCCGCGACAACACTTCAAGGTCGCCCGCCTCATGAGGCGGGGTGGCAGGGGGAGGTGTTTCGCTCTCCATCATCTCCGGAAGAAGATCCCCCAAAGACGAACTCTGTCAAGAAGGGCTACGATCCGAACTACAAGATATAAGCTTCGGTTACTATCTTCAGAAGTAAGGTAGGATATTTTCATTATTAAGTACCTTTGTTTACTTACAGCTCGGTCGAGGGTTGATCCCCTTGAGGGAACTTTGCGGCAAGAGTACCCTCCAAGACGGGACCCTCTGGTGAAGATTTCTTCCCCCGTTTGGAAACCTTTGTTTCCGGGTCTTCAGAGGTGTTCCTCTTCCTTCCTTGGGGAGAGGGAATGTCAGGTTCTTCTCCCTGGTTATCCTCCTTCGTGGAGGCGCTAATTCCCATGGTTTGGACGAATAGTGAGCGAGGCCCGCTTTCAGCCTCTGTATTCCCCCCTTTATCTTCCCCTGAGGGCGCTTGATAGGGCGCCGGCTCGAGCATTCTTTCTAGCATGGGATTGGCCAGGCCCTCGGGAAGGGGGGCCGAACACCTGATCATCTTTTCCTTGGTTATCCAGTCCTGGTTAAAGAGCGACTTTTCAGAATGATGTTATGATAAAGAAAAAGACAGCGTGTTCGGCCATGGGATTACTTACTTGGGTTTCGGGGCGATTACAGCTCAGACCCGCATCCTCGATGGTGTCCGGACACTCTATTTGGGGTCCGAAGAACAATTTGTTCGCGGTCGAGGAAGTGCTGAATAGTTCGCGGTCCTTCCGGGTTGAATTCCCACATACAGAGGGATCGACGTTTGCAAGGCTCGACTCGACGAACTAGCATGACTTGCATTACCATGACCAAGCTGACATCTCTCTCAAGGAGATCTCGGATGCGACTCTGCAATATCGGCACATCATTTGCCGGCCCCCAGTTTAGCCCCTTGCTGATCCATGACGTCAGTTGTGGAGGGGGACCCGAGCGAAAGGCAGGGGCGGCTACCCACTTGGCACTTCGAGGAGCTGTGACATAAAACCACTCCCGCTGCCACAAACTGGACACCTCTGGGAAGGAACCCTCTGGCCATGGAGCATCAGTGCTTTTGCTTATTACGGCACCTCTGCACTTTGTGTGCCGCCCCTCGATCATCTTCAGCTTCACATTGAAAGTCTTGAGCCACAGGCCGAAGTGTGGGGTAATGCGGAGGAAGGCCTCACACACGACGATGAACGACTAGATGTGAAGGAGGGAATCCAGGGCCAGATCATGGAAATCTAGCCCATAATAGAACATGAGCCCCCTAACAAAGGGATCCAGAGTGAGGCCTAGCCCTCGGAGGAAGTGAGAGATGAACACAACACTCTCGTTGAGTTTCGGGAGTGGGGATGACCTGCCCTCAGGCGGGTAGCCTGTGCGAGATTTCGGCGGTTAGATACCTGGCCTCTCTCAACTTCTTGATGTCCTCCTCTATGACAGAGGAAGGCATCCACCAACCTTGGAGGTTGGATCCGGACATGGTTGAAGGTCCGAAGCGCCTGACCTGCGCCTTGGGTGTTGGAACTCAAGGAGGGGGAAGGATTCGATTGAGCACGAGAGGGAAAAGGACAGGCCTTGGCCTCTTTATAAAGAAGGTGAATATCAAGCGTCCTCCTCGTCGCCGTTTGGAACTTGCTTAAAATCGAGGAGTCATACCAACATGCATGATTGGGTTACCCATGTCCATATTGATGAGAATCCCGTAATAAGGGGGACACGATCTCTGCTTTGACAAGACGTGTCAAGAAAACCACCTCGCAATATGTGCAGCGCTGGTTGAGAAAAACGGTTCGAATAATGACCGGGCCATGACATGATGTCATGCTGTCAAAACGTGTCAGTAGATTAGATTTGTGGAAATATTATTCTCTCTATGGTGGTATGTGGAACTTATTTTGCAGAGCCGAACACTATCCTTGTGTTCAAAATCTTCTATGGAGTATTCGGGGGAGAAACCCGCCTTGCAATGCCGAAGACAAAACTGCGCGCCGGACTCATCGTCATTGAAGCCTGGTTCAGGGGCTACTGAGGGAGTCCTGGATTAGGGGTCTCCAAATAGCCGGACTATATCCTTTGGCCGGACAGTTGGACTATGAATATACAGGATTGAAGACTTAGTCCCGTGTCCGGATGGGACTTTCCTTGGCGTGGAAGGCAAGCTTGGCAATACGATATGTAGATCTCCTCCCTTGTAACTGACTCTGTAACCCTAGCCCCCTCCGGTGTCTATATAAACCAGAGGGTTTAGTCCGTAGGACAAGATACAATCATACCATAGGCTAGCTTCTAGGGTTTAGCCTCTACGATCTCGTGGTAGATCAACTCTTGTAATACTCATATCATCAATATCAATCAAGCAGGACGTAGGGTATTACCTCCATCAAGAGGGTCCGAACCTGGGTAAACATCGTGTCCCCTGCCTCCTGTTACCATCCGCCTTAGACGCACAGTTCGGGACCCCCTACCCGAGATCCGCCAATTTTGACACCGACACCCATAATTGTAAACTGCCATGTATAAAGTAAGACTTGTAAAGAAAGGCATGTAAGAGGAGTCACCGAGCCGGACACGTTGTAATAAGCCGGCCTGGACTCTGTAGGCCGCCAGGCGTCCACCCGTGTATATAAGGGGACGACCCGGCGGCGTCTTAGGGCAAGAAACAACATATTGAGAAGCCAAGCTAGCATATTTCGCTCCTTGGTCATCGAAACCTAGCAATACCACATCAACTGGACTAGGCTTTACCTTCACCGCAAGAGGCTGAACCAGTATAAACCTCTCGTGTCCTTTGTCCCGATTAACCCCTTTAAGCTTCCTAGTTGCGATGGCTCCACGACTAAGTCCTTTCACTAGCACATCTGCTGTGAGTATTCCACGAAAACTACTGTCAGAAACAACAAGACATGATTGTTCATTAGAAGTCTTGCTACACCACCAAAACGCACCCATCTGCAGCGCTGATACGTCTCCAATGTATCTATAATTTTTGATTGTTCCATGATGTTATATTATCAATCTTGGATGCTTCATAATCATTTTATAGCCATTTTATATCATTTTTGGTACTAACCTATTGACATAGTGCCAAGTGCCAGTTGATATTTTCTGCATGTTTTTTACATCGCAGGAAATCAATATCAAACAGAGTCCAAACGCAACGAAACTTTACATATATTTTTTGGACCAGAAGGAACATAATGGGCCCTGGGTGCGTCTGGGGGTGCTCCGAGGAGAGCACAACCCACCAGGGTGCACCAGGAGGCCTAGGCGCGCCCTAGTGGGTTGTGCCCACCTCGAGTTCCCCCCGGACCGCCTCTTTGCTCTATAAATACTCCAATATTCCCAAATCCCTAGAGGAGTCGACGAAATATTGATCCCGCCGCTGCAGAGTCCAGAATCACCAGATCCAATATAGACATCATCTCGCATGGGGTTCACCACCTCCATTGGTGCCTCTCCGATGATGCGTGAGTAGTTCTTTGTAGACCTTCGGGTCCGTAGTTAGTATCTAGATGGCTTCCTCTCTCTCTCTCTCTCTCTCTCTCTCTCTCTCTCTCTCTCTCTTGATTCTCAATACAATGGTCTCTTGGAGATCCATATGATGTAACTCTTTTGCGGTGTGTTTGTTGGGATCGATTAACTTTGAGTTTATGATCAGATCTATCTTTTTATATCCATGAAAGTATTTGAGTTTCTTTGATCTCTTTTATGCATGATTTCTTATAGCCTCGTATTTCTTCTCCGATATTTCGGTTTTGTTTGGCCAACTTGATCTATTTATCTTGCAATGGGAAGAGGTGCTTTGTAGTGGGTTCAATCTTATGGTGCTTGATCCCAATGACAGAAGGGGAACCGACACGTATGTATCATTGCTACTAAGGATAAAACGACGGGGCTATCTCTACATAGATAGATATTGTCTACACCATGTCATCATTCTTATTGCATTACTATGTTTCTCCATGAACTTAATACACTAGATGCATGAGGGATAGCGGTCGATGTGTGGAGTAATAGTAGTAGATGCAGGCAGGAGTCGGTCTACCAATCTTGGATGTGATGCCTATATAATGATCATTGCCTGGATATCGTCATGAGTATTTGAAGTTCTATCAATTTCCCAACAGTAATTTGTTCACCCACCGTTTGCTATTTTTCTTGAGAGAACCACTAGTGAAATCTACGGCCCCTGGGTCTCTTTCTCATATATTTGCCTTTGCGATCTATTTTCCTTTGCTTTTATTTTGAGATCTATTAATTCCAAAAATACAAAAATAATTTTCTGCACTTTATTTTATTCATGATCTATTTATTCAATATATTACAACTTTCTCCCATCCGTGCACCAATTTCTGTCGCCGTAACCCGAAAGGGATTAACAACCCCTTTAACACGTCGGGTTGCGAGTGGTTGTTATTTGTGTAAAGGGGTTGTTTACATTGTGTTGCTTGGTTCTCCTACTGGTTCAATAACCTTGGTTTCATATCTAAGGGAAATACCTACCACCGATGTGTTGGATCATCCCTTCCTCTTTGGGGAAATACCGATGTAGCTTCAAGCGACATCAAAAGGAATTTCTGGCGCCGTTGCCAGGGAGGATCTTCAACATATAACAGGTTCCTAATCACAAATCCCATCTCCTCGCAATTTACATTATTCGCCATTTGCCTCTCGTTTTCCTCTCCCCCACTTCACAAAATTTTGTCATTTTATTCGCCTTTCTTTTTCATTTGCCGTTCTCTGGCTTTCCAATCTTGATGGCTAGCGTTCCTACTCCTCCTTTGTCACCAGATTTTGAAGTACTTTACTTCAAGCAAACACAAGGAGGAAATTTGAAAGATGCCTGGCATAAGTGTATAGACCAGACCTTAGATGGTCCAATCTCTATGCTCAGGTGTCATCCCAGGATCAGTAATGCTGACACCACACAGTACTTGAAGGATTTATCACAGAGTAGCAATCACACACTTATTACATCGAATGTCTCAAAAGAGAACTTATTACAATTACATGGCTTAAGGCCATCTAATGCGATAACAGTGGAAGGATTGGAAGATAAAGTGAGGACATCAACTCCAATGGCATAGTTGAGCTGCACGGCAACGACCTAACGAACCTTACTCCTTGTTTGAAAAGTCTGCAACATAATACGTTGCAGCCCGAAAATGGGTCAGCACATGGAATATGCTGGCAATATAACACAGTAGAGCAAGAACATAATAATTCTATCAGTACATGCATATATGGCTGGTGTAAAGCTGTATGGTTATAGTTTTTGCGAAAAGCCAATTTTTCCCTACAACAAAGGAATGGATTTTAATTTAACTATCATGGTGGTTGAAACATCATTGAGAAGGTAACCCCAACTCAATCCCAATTAAAGTGATTAACAACCCAACAATATTAATTAAACATGGTGAGATACATGCGATAACTCAAGCACTAGATACTCAAGAATTCTCCATAACCGAGGACACGGCTAACCATGATTAGATTGTACACTCTGCAGAGGTTTGCACACTTTTCCCCACAAGACTCGATCGCCTCCGTTGGATTTCTCGCACTACATGGTGTTTGAGAAACGGATGACCGAGACACAGTCTTTCAGAAACATTAACTCTCTACTCCGGGCAGACCATACCAAACCTACAAAACCCACTACCTGCTGATCCACCTCTTCAAGAGCTTCACATAACTTACTCAACTATGCTAGAGCCCATAATAGCTTGTGGCTGCACACGGAAGTTTCTAGCATGAATCATCTCAGTTCCCTTTTAGCCTGGGTGGCGGTCCATAGGAAGATCACACGGGTACCTCGGGATTTCCAAAAATAAAAACAGACAACACTGGGTTCCCCAAGTGCCTCAATCCACCGAGTTGTTTGATTAAGTTGCCACCTTAAGTTGAACCATTAATTAAGAATCTCACATCTATCGTGGATTTCACTCAAACCCGAACCACGTCTACGAGCATAGCATGGCAATATAAGCAATACGTAGAAGTAACTCCCGAGGGTTTGAATATAACAGGGCAATAGGTTCTACCTTAGCAACTACTTCCCAACCCACAAGTTAATGACATCCTAATCATGCAATGTTTTAGGATTGGAACTAATGCACAAAAACTGGGTTTGGAAAGAGTATGTTCAATGTGTTAGTTGCCTTGTTGACGATCCACGAATCCTAGAGACTCGTAGTAACATGCTTCGCACTCCGGAAATTCTATCGCAAGCAAACAATAACATACATAAGTAACAAGCAACGATGCACAAGCAAAACTCAAATAAGAGAGGTTGACCAGAAAGTTCAACTTAAGAACTCTGGTTTGCAAAAAGAATCAAATCGAACAAAGCAACAAAACTCAACCGGCGAACGAAAGAAACTTCGTTTACTAATCTGAACATAGGTCAAATTTTTACAGTAGCAAAAACTTGTTTGAGTTCATTAACCGGAAAGAGGGTTTCGAGACAAAACTCCAGGCGCTTGAATCACCTGATTCCGATAAACGAGCAAAAAGATAAACAGAAACTAAGATCGGATCAGAAATCGCGATCAAAAAAATCGCGGAATAAATCTGAGAAAAAGAAAAACGAAGAACAGGTTAACGAACAAACGTTCGTTATCTGGATCTAGATGAAGAACACGTTCGTTAAAATGAATGAACGAGCGGACGCTCGCTAATTAAATAAATCGGAGAAAACCGATCTATTAAAAAAACAAAAAACAAAAACTAGGGTTTTCTAAAAAAACGAACATTTTCTTTGGAAAACCGGGGCGGCGGGGCGGCTAC